>NC_053023.1:746807997-747011564 GCF_003073215.2 Triticum urartu
CGTGATGACGGCCCTCTCCGGCGGAGCTCCGGAACAGGCCCCAAGATGGGATCTCGTGGATACAGAAAGTTGCAGCGGTGGAATTAGGTTTTTGGCTCCTGTTCTGATCGTTTGGGGGTACGTGGGTATATATAGGAGGAAGGAGTACGTCGGTGGAGCAACGAGGGGCCCACGAGGTAGGGGGGCGTGCCCCTACCCTCGTGACCGCCTCCGGTACTTCTTGGAGTAGGGTCCAAGTCTCCTGGGTCTTATCCGAGAAGAAAATCACGTTCCAAAAAGGATTTTTCTGTTTGGACTCCGTTTGATATTCTGTTTCTTCGAAACACTGAAATAGGCAAAAAAACAGCAATTCTGGGCTGGGCCTCCGGTTAATAGGTTAGTCCCAAAAATAATATAAAAGTGGAAAATAAAGCCCAATATAGTCCAAAACAGTAGATAATATAGCATGGAGCAATCAAAAATTATAGATACGTTGGAGACGTATCAGGCATCCCCAAGCTTAATTCCTGCTCGTCATGGAAGTGACATAACGAGAGACTCTCTATCATGAAGATCATGGTGCTACTTTGAAGCACAAGTGTGGTAAAAGGATAGTAACATTGTCCCTTCTCTCTTTTTCTCTCATATTTTATTTGGGCCTTTTCTCTTTTTTTATGGCCTCTTTTTTTTCGTCTGGAGTCTCATCCCGACTTATGGGGGAATCATAGTCTCCATCATCCTTTCCTCACTTGGGACAATGCTCTAGAAAATGATGATCATCACACTTTTATTTTTCTTACAACTCAACAATTACAACTCGATACTTAGAACAAATATGACTCTATATGAATGCCTCCGGCGGTGTACCGGGATATGCAATGAATCAAGAGTGACATGTATGAAAGAATTATGAATGGTGGCTTTGCCACAAATACGATGTCAACTACATGATCATGCTAGCTATATGACAATGATGGAGCGTGTCATAATAAACGGAACGGTGGAAAGTTGCATGGCAATATATCTCGGAATGGCTATGGAAATGCCATGATAGGTAGGTATGGTGGGTGTTTTGAGGAAGGTATATGGTGGGTGTATGATACCGGCGAAAGGTGCGCGGTATTAGAGAGGGTAGCAATGGTGGAAGGATGGGAAAAAGTGCATATAATCCATGGACTCAACATTAGTCATAAAGAACTCATATACTTATTGCAAAAATCTAGAAGTTATCAAAGCAAAGTATTACGCACATGCTTCTAGGGGGATAGATTGGTAGGAAAATACCATCGCTCATCCCCGACCTCCACTCATAAGGAAGACAATCAATAAATAAATTATGCTCCGACTTCAGCACATAACGGTTCACCATACGTGCATGCTACGGGAATCACAAATTTTAACACAAGTATTCTTTAAATTCACAACTACTAAACTAGCATAACTCTAATATTATCACCTCCATATCTCAAAACAATTATCATGCTTCAATCTTCTCTTAGTATTCAACGCACTCAAAAGAAAATTTCACATATCTTGAACACCAAGCATATTTATATTAAGCAAATTACCATGCTATTAAGACTCTCAAAATAATTTAAGTGAAGCATGAGAGATCAATAGTTTATTTAAAACAAACCACCACCGTGCTCTAAAAGATCTAAGTGAAGCACACAAAGCAAAATTATAACGCTCAAAAGATATAAGTGAAGTGCATAGAGCAAAACTACATAGCTCAAAAGATTTAAGTGAAGCACATAGAGTATTCTATCAAATTTCAATTCAAGTATGGCTCTCTCAAAAGGTGTGTACAGCAAGGATGATTGTGTCATACTAACAAACAAAGAAACAAATAATACAAGACGCTCCAAGCAAAACACATATCATGTTGGTGAATAAAAATATAGCTCCAAGTAAATTACCGATGGAAGTGGACGAAAGAGGGGATGCCTTCCGGGGCATCCCCAAGCTTTGACTTTTTGGTGTCTTTGGATTATCTTGGGGGTGCCATGGGCATCCCCAAGATTAGGCTCTTGCCACTCCTTGTTCCATAATCCATCAAAAGAACTCACCCAAAACTTGAAAACTTCACAACACAAAACTCAATAGAAATCTCGTGAGCTCCCTTAGAGAAAGAAAACATAAAACCACTTCAAGGTACTGTAATGAACTCATTCTTTATTTATTTTGGTGTTAAACCTACTGTATTCCAACTTCTCTATGGATTATAAACTATTTTACTAACCATAGATTCATCAAAATAAGCAAACAACACACGAAAAACAGAATCTGTCAAAAACAGAACAGTCTGTAGTAATCTGTAACTAACGCAAACTTCTGGAACTCCAAAAAATCTACCAAAATTATAAGACCTAGATAATTTGTTTATTGATCAGCAGCAATTAGAATCAGTATTTTATCATGTTCTGATCATTTTTAGTAATTCGGGCACTGAACGCAAAGTTTCTGGAAATTACAGCAAGATCAAATAACTATCATCCAAGAAGATCCAATAGGTCTAGCTTGGCACAAACACTAATTAAAACACAAAACCACATCCAAACAGAGGGTAGATGGGTTATTTATTCCCTAACAGAAGAAAAACACAAAAAACAAAAAATAAAATTGGGTTGCCTCCCAACAAGCGCTATCGTTTAACGCCCCTAGCTAGGCATAAAAGCGAGGATAGATTTAGGTATTGCCATCTTTGGAAGGCAATCCATAAGTGGCTCTCATGATGGTTTCATATGGCAATTTTATTTTCTTTCTTGGAAAGTGTTCCATGCCCTTTTTTAATGGAAATTGGAATCTAATATTCCCTTCCTTCATATCAATAATCGCACCAACCGTTCTAAGGAAAGGTCTACCAAGAATAATAGGGCAAGAAGGATTGCAATCTATATCAAGAACAATGAAATCTACAGGCACATAATTCCTATTTGCAACAATAAGAACGTCATTAATTCTTCCCATAGGTTTCTTAATAGTGGAATCCGCAAGATGCAAGTTTAGAGAGCAATCATCAAGATCGCGGAAATCTAGCAAATCACATAAAGTTTTGGGGATAGTGGAGACACTAGCACCCAAATCACACAAAGTATAAAACTCATGATCTTTAATTTTTAATATTGATAGTTGGTTCCCACTCATCATAGAGTTTTCTAGGGATAGAGACTTTTAACTCAAGTTTTTCTTCATAAGATTGCATCAAGGCATCAACAATATGTTCGGTGAAGGCCTTCTTTTGACCATAAGCATGCGGAGAATTTAGCACGGATTGCAACAAAGAAATACAATCAATCAAAGAGCAACTTTCATAATTAAATTCCTTGAAATCCAATATAGTGGGTTTAGCAACATCTAAATTTTTATTTCTTTCAATCCCACTTTCTTCAATTTCATCATAAAGATCTAAATACTCTGAATTTTTGGAACGCCTTCTAGGTAAAGGAAGATCATATTCAGTTTCATCAAGATTCATATTGCAAAACAAATATTTGATAGGGGACACATCAATAACTTTTAGATCTTCATCTTGATTTTCATAAGAATTAGAAGAACACGCTTTAATAAAGGCATCTTTGGAAGCACGCATCCTAGAGGTTCTTTCTTTACACTCATCAATTGAAATTCTCATGACTTTTAGAGACTCATTAATATCATGCTTAGGTGGAATAGATCTAAGTTTCAAAGCGTCAACATCAAGAGCAATTCTATCAACGTTCCTAGCCAAATCATCAATCTTAAGCAATTTTTCTTCAATCATAGCATTAAAATTCGTTTGTGAAGAAATAAATTCTTTAATATTAGATTCAAAATCAGAGGGCATCTTATTATAATTTCCATAAGAGTTGTTGTAGGAATTCCCATAATTATTAGAAGGATTACTAGGATAAGGCCTAGGATTAAAATTCCCTCTATAAGCGTTGTTACCAAAATTATTCCTACCAACAAAATTCACATCCATAGATTCATTGTTATTCTCAATCAAGGTAGACAAAGGCATATCATTCGGATCAGAAGAAACACTCTTAGTAGCAAATAATTTCATAAGTTCATCCATCTTTCCACTCAAAACATTGATTTCTTCTATCGCATGCACTTTTTTATTAGAAGATCTTTCAGCATGCCGTTGAGAATAATTAACCATAATATTATCTAGGAGTTTATTAGCATCTCCTAAAGTGATTTCCATAAAAGTGCGTCCAGCGGCCGAATCTAAAAGATTTCTAGAGGCAAAATTCAATCCGGCATAAAATTTTTGTATAATCATCCACAAATTTAAACCATGAGTAGGGCAATTACGTATCATTAATTTCATTCTCTCCCAAGGTTGTGCAACATGTTCATGATCAAGTTGCTTAAAATTCATAATATCGTTTCTAAGAGAGATGATCTTAGCGGGAGGAAAATACTTAGAGATAAAAGCATCTTTGCACTTGTTGCAAGAATCAATACTATTTTTAGGCAAAGACGAAAACCAAGCTTTAGCACGATCTCTAAGCGAAAAAGGAAATAGCTTCAATTTAACGACATCATTATCGACATCTTTTTTCTTTTGCATGTCACATAAATCAATGAAGCTATTCAGATGAGTAGCGGCATCTTCACTAGGAAGGCCGGCGAACTGATCTTTCATAACAAGATTCAACAAAGCAGTATTGATTTCACAAGATTCAGTATTGGCAAGAGGAGCAATCGGAGTGCTAAGAAAATCATTATTGTTGGTATTGGTGAAGTCACACAATTTAGTAGTATCTTGAGCCATCGCGACAAACAAGCAATCTAACACACGAGCAAACAAAAGCAAATGGGAAAAAAGAGGCAAATAGAGAGGGAGGATAGGGAGAGAGAGGACGAATAAAACGGAAAGGGTGAATTGGGGGGAGAGGAAAACGAGAGGCAAATGGAAAATAATGTAATGCGGGAGATAGGGATTGTGATGGGTACTTGGTATGTTGACTTTTTGCGTAGACTCCCCGGCAACGGCGCCAGAAATTCTTCTTGCTACCTCTTGAGCTTGCGTTGGATTTCCCCGAAGAGGAAAGGATGATGCAGCAGAGTAGCGTAAGTATTTCCCTCAGTTTTTGAGAACCAAGGTATCAATCCAGTAGGAGGCCACGCTCAAGTCCCTCGTACCTGCACAAAACGATAGCTACTCGCAACCAACGCGATTAGGGGTTGTCAATCCCTTCACGGTCACTTACGAGAGTGAGATCTGATAGATATACTATTTTTGGTATAGAGATGCAAAGTGAAAAGTAAAAGGCAAAGTAAAAAATCAAAACAAGATTAAAGTGATGGAGATTGATATGATGAGAATAGACCCGGGGGCCATAGGTTTCACTAGTGGCTTCTCTCAAGAGCATAAGTATTCTACGGTGGGTGAACAAATTACTGTTGAGCAATTGACAAAATTGAGCATAGTTATGAGAATATCTAGGTATGATCATGTATATAGGCATCACGTCCGTGACAAGTAGACCGAAACGATTCTGCATCTACTACTATTACTCCACTCATCGACCGCTATCCAGCATGCATCTAGAGTATTAAGTTAAAAACAGAGTAACGCTTTAAGCAAGATGACATGATGTAGAGAGATAAATTCATGCAATATGAAATAAACCCCATCTTGTTATCCTCGATGGCAACGATGCAATACGTGCCTTGCTGCCCCTTCTGTCACTGGGAAAGGACACCGCAAGATCGAACCCAAAACTAAGCACTTCTCCAATGGCAAGAACTACCAATCTAGTTGGCCAAACCAAACGGATAATTCGAAGAGACTTGCAAAGATAACCAATCGTACATAAAAGAATTCAGAGAAGACTCAAATATTATTCATAGATAGACTTGATCATAAACCCACAATTCATCGGTCTTAACAAACACACCGCAAAAAGAAGATTACATCGAATAGATCTCCACAAGAGAGGGGGAGAACTTTGTATTGAGATCCAAAAAGAGAGAAGAAGCCATCTAGCTACTAACTATGGACCCGAAGGTCTGGGGTAAACTACTCACACTTCATCGGAGAGGCTATGATGATGTAGAAGCCCTCCGTGATGACGGCCCTCTCCGGCGGAGCTCCGGAACAAGCCCCAAGATGGGATCTCGTGGATACAGAAAGTTGCAGCGGTGGAAATAGGTTTTTGGCTCCTGTTCTGATCGTTTGGGGGTACGTGGGTATATATAGGAGGAAGGAGTACGTCGGTGGAGCACCGAGGGGCCCACGAGGCAGGGGGCGCGCCCCTACCCTCGTGACCGCCTCCGGTACTTCTTGGAGTAGGGTCGAAGTCTCCTGGGTCTTATCCGAGAAGAAAATCACGTTCCAAAAAGGATTTTTCTGTTTGGACTCCGTTTGATATTCTGTTTCTTCGAAACACTGAAATAGGCAAAAAAAACAGCAATTCTGGGCTGGGCCTCCGGTTAATAGGTTAGTCCCAAAAATAATATAAAAGTGGAAAATAAAGCCCAATATAGTCCAAAACAGTAGATAATATAGCATGGAGCAATCAAAAATTATAGATACGTTGGAGACGTATCACATACCATCCCAGTCATCTCCGTGGACGCCGGTTGTTGAGTCAGTAGCGCGAGGCCTCCCCACCCTCCTGCTGTTGGGGAACGTAGCATAAATTCAAAATTTTCCTACGTGTCACCAAGATCTATCTATGGAGTCATCTAGCAACGAGTGAAGAGTGGATCTACATACCCTTGTAGATCGCGCGCGGAAGCGTTCAAGAGAACGGGGTTGACGGAGTCGTACTCGTCGTGATCCAAATCACCGATGATCCTAGCGCCGAACGGACGGCACCTCCGCGTTCAACACACGTACGGAGCAGCGACGTCTCCTCCTTCTTGATCCAGCAAGGGGGGAGGAGAGGTTGATGGAGATCCAGCAGCACGACGGCGTGGTGGTGGAAGTAGCGGGATTCCAACAGGGCTTCGCCAAGCGCTGCGGGAGGAGGGAGATGTGTCATGGGAGGGAGAGGGAGGCGCCAGGGCTTAGGTGCGGCTGCCCTCCCTTCCCCCCACTATATATAGGGCCAAGGGAGAGGGGGGGGGCGCAGCCTTGGCCCTTCCTCCAAGGAAGGGTGCGGCCAGGGAGGAGTCCATCCTCCCCAAGGCACCTAGGAGGTGCCTTCCCCCTTTAGGACTCTTTCTTTCCCTTATCTCTTGGCGCATGGGCCTCTTGGGGCTGGTGCCCTTGGCCCATATAGGCCAAGGCGCACACCCCTACAGCCCATGTGGCCCCCCGGGGCAGGTGGACCCCCTTGGTGGACCCCCGGACCCCTTTCGGCACTCCCGGTACAATACCGATAATGCGCGAAACTTTTCCGACGACCAAAACAAGACTGCCCATATATAAATCTTTACCTCCAGACCATTCCGGAACTCCTCGTGACGTCCGGGATCTCATCCGGGACTCCGAACAACTTTCGGGTTACCGCATACTAATATCTCTATAACCCTAGCGTCACCGAACCTTAAGTGTGTAGACCCTACGGGTTCGGGAGACATGCAGACATGAACGAGATGACTCTCCGGTCAATAACCAACAGCGGGATCTGGATACGCATGTTGGCTCCCACATGTTCCACGATGATCTCATCGGATGAACCACGATGTCAAGGACTTAATCAATCCCGTATACAATTCCCTTTGTCTATCGGTACGACACTTGCCCGAGATTCGATCGTCGGTATCCCGATACCTTGTTCAATCTCGTTACCGGCAAGTCTCTTTACTCGTTCCGTAACACATCATCCCATGATCAACTCCTTGATCACATTGTGCACATTATGATGATGTCCTACCGAGTGGGCCCAGAGATACCTCTCCGTTTACACGAAGTGACAAATCCCAGTCTCGATTCATGCCAACCCAATAGACACTTTCGGAGATACCTGTAGTGTACCTTTATAGCCACCCAGTTACGTTGTGACGTTTGGCACACCCAAAGCACTCCTACGGTATCCGGGAGTTGCACAATCTCATGGTCTAAGGAAATGATACTTGACATTAGAAAAGCTTTAGCATACGAACTACATGATCTTGTGCTAGGCTTAGGATTGGGTCTTTGTCCATCACATCATTCTCCTAATGATGTGATCCCGTTATCAATGACATCCAATGTCCATGGTCAGGAAACCGTAACCATCTATTGATCAACGAGCTAGTCAACTAGAGGCTTACTAGGGACATGGTGTTGTCTATGTATCCACACATGTATCTGAGTTTCCTATCAATACAATTCTAGCATGGATAATAAACGATTATCATGACACTTTCGGAGATACCTGTAGTGTACCTTTATAGCCACCCAGTTACGTTGTGACGTTTGGCACACCCAAAGCACTCCTACGGTATCCGGGAGTTGCACAATCTCATGGTCTAAGGAAATGATACTTGACATTAGAAAAGCTTTAGCATACGAACTACATGATCTTGTGCTAGGCTTAGGATTGGGTCTTTGTCCATCACCATCATTCTCCTAATGATGTGATCCCGTTATCAATGACATCCAATGTCCATGGTCAGGAAACCGTAACCATCTATTGATCAACGAGCTAGTCAACTAGAGGCTTACTAGGGACATGGTGTTGTCTATGTATCCACACATGTATCTGAGTTTCCTATCAATACAATTCTAGCATGGATAATAAACGATTATCATGAATAAGGAAATATAATAATAACTAATTTATTATTGCCTCTAGGGCATATTTCCAACAGTCTCCCACTTGCACTAGAGTCAATAATCCAGTTCACATCGATATGTGATTAACACTCAAGGTCACATCCCCATGTGACTAACACCCAAAGAGTTTACTAGAGTCAATAATCTAGTTCACATTACCATGTGATTAACACTCGATGAGTTCTGGGTTTGAACATGTTATGCTTGTGAGAGATGTTATAGTCAACGGGTCTGAATCTTTCAGATCCATATGTACTTCGCAAATCTCTATGTCATCTTGTAGATGCAGCTACTACGCTATATTTGGAGCCATTTCAAATAACTGTTCTACTTTACGAATCCAGTTTACTACTTAGAATAATCTGGATTAGTGTCAAACTTTGCATCGGCTCATTTCAAATAACGAACTCTTTTATCACCTCCATAATCGAGAAAATTCCTTAGTCCACTAGTTACTAAGGATAACTTTGACCGCTGTCTTGTGATCCATTCTTGGATCACTCTTGTACCCCTTGACTGACTCATGGCAAGGCACATTTCAGGTGCGGTACACAGCATAGCATACTGTAGAGCCTATGTCTTAAGCATAGGGGACGACCTTCGTCCTTTCTCTCTATTCTGCCGTGGTCGAGCTTTAAGTCTTAACTTCATACCTTACAACTCAGGCAAGAACTCCTTCTTTGACTGATCCATCTTGAACACCTTCAAGATCATGTCAAGGTATGTGCTCATTTGAAAGTACCATTAAGCGTTTTGATCTATCCTTATAGATCTTGATGCTCAATGTTCAAGTAGCTTAATCCAGGCTTTCCATTGAAAAACACTTTTCAAATAACCCTATATGCTTTCCAGAAACTCTACGTCATTTCTGATCAACAATATGTCAACATATATTTATCAGAAATTCTATAGTGCTCCCACTCACTTCTTTGGAAATACAAGTTTCTCATAAACTTTGTATACACCCAAAACTTTGATCATCTTATCAAAGCATACATTCCAACTCCGAGATGCTTACTCCAGTCCTGAGAAGGATTGCTGGAGCTTTGCATACTTATTAGCATCTTTCAGGATTAACAAAACCTTCCGGTTGTATCACATACAACCTTTCCTCAAAAATCGTCGAGGAAACAATGGTTTTTGGCATCCTATCTGCAAGATTTCACAAATAATGCATTAATTGCTAATATAATTCCAACAGACTCTTAGCATCGCTACGAGTGAGAAAGTCTCATCGCAGTCAACTCCTTGAACTTGTCGGAAAACATCTTAACGACAAGTCGAGCTTTCTTAATGGTGATACCTACCATCATTGTCCGTCTTCCTTTTAAAATCCATATGTACCTAACAGCCTTACGACCATCAAGTAGTTCTCCCAAAGTCTACACTTTGTTTTCATATATGGATCCTCTCTCTTGGATTATATGGCCTCGAGCCATTTTGGAATCCAGGCCCACCATCGCTTCTCCATAGCTCGTAGGTTCATTGTTGTCTAGCAACATGACTTCCAAGACAGGATTACATACCACTCTGAAGTAGTACGCATCCTTGTCATCCCACGAGGTTTGGTAGTGACTTGATCTGAAGTTTCATGATCACTATCATAAGCTTCCACTTCAATTGGTGTAGGTGCCACAGGAACAACTCCTGTGCCCTGCCACACACTAGTTGAAGAGGCGGTTCAATAACCTCATCAAGTCTCCACCATCCTCCCACTCAATTCTCTCGAGAGAAACTTTTCCTCGAGAAAGGACCCGATTCTAGAAACAATCCCTTATTGCTTTCGGATCTGAGACAGGAGGTATACCCAATTATCTTGGGTGTCCTATGAAGATGCATTTATCCGCTTTGGGTTCGAGCTTATCAGCCTGAAACTTTTCCCATAAGCGTCGCAGCCCCAAACTTCTAAGAAATGACAGCTTAGGTTTCTCTAAACCATAGTTCATATGGTGTCATCTCATCGGAATTACGTGGTGCCCTATTTAAAGTGAATGTGGTTGTCTTTAGTGCCTAACCCATAAACTATCGTGGTAATTCGATAAGAGACATCATGGTATGCATCATATCCAATAGGGTGCAGTTATGATGTTCGGACACACCATCACACTACGGTGTTCCAGGCTGTATTAGTTGTGAAACAATTTCCACATGTCTTAATTCTGTGCCAAACTCGTAATTCAGATATTCATCTCTATGATCATATCATAGATATTTTATCCTCTTGTCACGACGATCTTTCAACTTCACCCTGAAATTACTTGAACCTTTCAATAATTCAGACTCGTGATTCATCAAGTAAATATACTCAACATCTACTCAAATCATCTGTGAAGTAAGAACATAACGATATCCACTACATGCCTCAGCACTCATTGGATTGCACACATCAAAATGTATTACTTCCAACAAGTTGCTTTCTAGTTCCATTTTACTGAAAACGAGGCTTTCAGTCATCTTGCCCATGTGGTATGATTTGCATGTCTCAAGTGATTCAAAATCAAGTGAGTCCAAATGGTCCATTTGCATGGAGTTTCTTCATGCATATACACCAATATACATGGTTCGCATGTCTCAAACCTTTCAAAACAAGTGAGCCCAAAGATCCATCAACATGGAGCTTCTTCATGCGTTTTATACCGATATGACTTACATGGCAGTGCCAAAAGTAGGTGGTACTATCTTACTATCTTTTGGCATGAACATGTGTATCACTATGATCGGGATTCAATGAACCATTCATTTTAGGTGCAAGACCATTGAAGGTATTATTCAAATAAACAGAGTAACCATTATTCTCCTTAAATGAATAACCGTATTGCGATAGACATAATCCAATCATGTCTATGCTCAACGCAAACACCAATCTCGATGGTAGAGGGAGCGTGCGATGCTTGATCATATCAACATTGGAAACACTTCCAACACATATCGTCAGCTCACCTTTAGCTAGTCTCCGTTTATTCCGTAGCTTTTATTTCGAGTTACTAACACTTAGCAACTGAACCGGTATCTAATACCCTGGTGCTACTAGGAGTACTAGTAAAGTACACATCAACACAATGTATATCCAATATACTTCTATCGACCTTGCCAGCCTTCTCATCTACCAAGTATCTAGGGTAATTCTGCTCCAGTGGCTGTTCCCCTTATTACAGAAGCACTTAGTCTCGGGTTTGGGTTCAACCTTGGGTTTCTTCACTAGAGCAGCAGCTGAATTGCCATTTCATGAAGTATCCCTTCGTTCCCTTGCCCTTCTTGAAACTAGTGGTTTCACCAACCATCAACAATTGATGCTCCTTCTTGATTTCTACTTTTGTGGTGTCAAACATCGCGAATATCTCAAGGATCATCATATATGTCCCTGACATATTATAGTTCATCACGAAGCTCTAGCAGCTTGGTGGTAATGACTTCGGAGAAACATCACTTTCTCATCTGGAAGATCAACTCCCACTCGATTCAAATGGTTGTTGTACTCAGACAATCTGAGCACAAGCTCAACAATTGAGCTTTTCTCCCTTCGTTTGCAGGCTAAGAAAATCGTCGGAGGTCTTATACCTCTTGACGTGGGCACGAGCCTAAAATCCCAATTTCAGCCCTCGAAACATCTCATATGTTTCGCGATGTTTCAAAACGTCTTCGGTGTCTCAACTCTAAGCCGTTTAACTGAACTATCACGTAGTTATCAAAATGTGTATGTCAGATGTTCGCAACATCCATAGACAACGTTCAAGGTTCAGCACACTGAGCGGTGCATTAAGGACATAAGCCTTCTATGAAGCAATGAGGACAAACCTCAATTTACGGACCTAGTCCGCATAATTACTACTATCAACTTTCAACTAAATTTTCTCTAGGAACATATCTAAACAGTAGAACTGAAGCGCGAGCTACGACATAATTTGTGAAGACCTTTTGACTATGTTCAGGATAATTAAGTTCATTTTGTGAACTCCCACTCAGATAGACATCCCTCTAGTCATCTAAGTGATTACATGATCCGAGTCAACTAGGCCGTGTCCGATCATCACGTGAGACGGACTAGTCATCATCGGTGAACATCTTCATGTTGATCGTATCTACCATACGACTCATGCTCGACCTTTCGGTCTCTTGTGTTCCGAGGCCATGTCTGTACATGCTAGGCTCGTCAAGTCAACCTAAGTGTTTCGCGTGTGTAAATATGTCTTACACCCGTTGTATGTGAACGTTAGAATCTAACACCCGATCATCACGTGGTGCTTCGAAACAACGAACTGTCGCAACGGTGCACAGTTAGGGGGAACACTTTCTTGAAATTATTATGAGGGATCATCTTATTTACTACCGTCGTTCTAAGTAAACAAGATGCATAAACATGATAAACATCACATGCAATCAAATAGTGCATGATATGGCCATCATCACTTTGCTCCTTTTGATCTCCATCTTCGGGGCTCCATGATCATCATCGTCACCGGCATGACACCATGATCTCCATCATCGTGTCTTCATGAAGTTGTCTCGCCAACTATTACTTCTACTTCTATGGCTACTGGTTAGCAATAAAGTAAAGTAATTACATGACGTTTATGTTGACATGCAGGTCATGAATAAATTAAGAAAACTCCTATGGCTCCTGCCGGTTGTCATACTCATAGACATGCAAGTCGTGATTCCTATTACAAGAACATGATCAATCTCATACATCACATATATCATTCATCACATCCTTTTGGCCATATCACATCACATAGCATACCCTGCAAAAACAAGTTAAACGTCCTCTAATTGTTGTTTGCATGTTTTACGTGGCTGCTATGGGTTTCTAGCAAGAACGTTTCTTACCTACGCAAAAACCACAACGTGATATGCCAATTGCTATTTACCCTTCATAAGGACCCTTTTCATCGAATCCGATCCGACTAAAGTGGGAGAGACAGACACCCGCTAGCCACCTTATGCAACTAGTGCATGTCAGTCGGTGGAACCAGTCTCACGTAAGAGTACGTGTAAGGTCGGTCCGGGCCGCTTCATCCCACAATGCCACCGAATCAAGATTGGACTAGTAACGGTAAGCATATTGAACAAAATCAACGCCCACAACTACGTTGTGTTCTACTCGTGCATAGAAACTACGCATAGACCTAGCTCATGATGCCACTGTTGGGGAACGTGTGGGGAACGTAGCAAAAATTCAAAATTTTCCTACGTGTCACCAAGATCTATCTATTGGAGTCATCTAGCAACGAGGGAGGAGTGGATCTACATACCCTTGTAGATCGCGCGCGGAAGCGTTCAAGAGAACGGGGTTGATGGAGTCGTACTCGTCGTGATCCAAATCACCGATGATCCTAGCGCCGAACGGACGGCACCTCCGCGTTCAACACACGTACGGAGCAGCGACGTCTCCTCCTTCTTGATCCAGCAAGGGGGGAGGAGAGGTTGATGGAGATCCAGCAGCACGACGGCGTGGTGGTGGAAGTAGCGGGATTCCAACAGGGCTTCGCCAAGCGCCGCGGGAGGAGGGAGATGTGTCATGGGAGGGAGAGGGAGGCACCAGGGCTTAGGTGCGGCTATCCTCCCTTCTCCCCACTATATATAGGGCAAAGGGAGAGGGGGGGCGCAGCCTTGGCCCTTCCTCCAAGGAAGGGTGCGGCCAGGGAGGAGTCCATCCTCCCCAAGGCACCTAGGATGTGCCTTCCCCTTTTAGGACTCTTCCTTTCCTTATCTCTTGGCGCAAGGGCCTCTTGGGGCTGGTGCCCTTGGCCCATATAGGCCAAGGCGCACACCCCTACAGCCCATGTGGCCCCCCGGGGTAGGTGGACCCCGGAGACCCCTTTCGGCACTCCCGGTACAATACCGATAATGCGCGAAACTTTTGGCGACCAAAACAAGACTTCCCATATATAAATCTTTACCTCCGGAACTCCTCGTGACGTCCGGGATCTCATCCGGGACTCCGAACAACTTTCGGGTTACCGCATACTAATATCTCTATAACCCTAGCGTCACCGAACCTTAAGTGTGTAGACCCTACGGGCTCTGGAGACATGCAGACATGACCGAGATGACTCTCCGGTCAATAACCAACAGCGGGATCTGGATACCCATGTTGGCTCCCACATGTTCCACGATGATCTCATCGGATGAACCACGATGTCAAGGACTTAATGAATCCCGTATACAATTCCCTTTGTCTAGCGGTACGATACTTGCCCGAGATTCGATCGTCGGCATCCCGATACCTTGTTCAATCTCGTTACCGGCAAGTCTCTTTACTCGTTTCGTAACACATCATCCCGTGATCAACTCCTTGATCACATTGTGCACATTATGATGATGTCCTACCGAGTGGGCCCAGAGATACCTCTCCGTTTACACGAAGTGACAAATCCCAGTCTCGATTCGTGCCAACCCAACAGACACTTTCGGAGATACCTGTAGTGTACCTTATAGCCACCCAGTTACGTTGTGACGTTTGGCACACCCAAAGCACTCCTACGGTATCCGGGAGTTGCACAATCTCATGGTCTAAGGAAATGATACTTGACATTAGAAAAGCTTTAGCATACGAACTACATGATCTTGTGCTAGGCTTAGGATTGGGTCTTCTTGTGCTAGGCTTAGGATTGGGTCTTTGTCCATCACATCATTCTCCTAATGATGTGATCCCGTTATCAATGACATCCAATGTCCATGGTCAGGAAACCGTAACCATCTATTGATCAACGAGCTAGTCAACTAGAGGCTTACTAGGGACATGGTGTTGTCTATGTATCCACACATGTATCTGAGTTTCCTATCAATACAATTCTAGCATGGATAATAAACGATTATCATGAACAAAGAAATATAATAATAACTGATTTATTATTGCCTCTAGGGCATATTTCCAACACCTGCTAGTCCATGACGAGCTGGTGCCTATTTGAGAGAGAGAGAGAGAGAGAGAGAGAGAGAGCGCCCGTGCGCAGACACACACTGGTGCTTATTGTGGCCGTGTAGTTGTCGTTTTTAGGGGAAATTTTGTGCATGGTACTAATAAGGAGAATGCTTCGGTGCCTTAAGGCACCTACCTTTGTGTGTATGACATGTGAGCCCAACATGTGGCTGACCCACATGTCAGTGACCTAAATGCAGGTGCCTTTAAGGCACCGAAGCTATGTCCTAATAATAAACTGATAATCAACATCAAATCACATGGGTTGATTAGTTTAATCATCGAGGTGTTTATAGCCAAAACGACGATGGGGAACGGTGCCCCGTGCTAGGTTGCAACGTGTCCCCTCCATTTTAGATCCGAATATTTTCCATATTCAAATGTTTTTTGATATTATTTTTCTATGATTTCCTATATGAGAAGTGGTAACAAAAAATGGTTTGAAAAAGGGAACATGATGCTCAAAAACTGGAACCGTTGCTGGAACGCATTTTCAGCTGCCTAAATTGGCTTCGAGGATCTGACGCCCCTATCTATCTGGGGGTCTTGTTTCGAAGCAAATGTATTTGCGGGGCCTGGTCCGGTCATCCATTGAGATATTTCAGACATGGAACTACTACGCAGCCGATGCATGCCAGCCGAACACTGCACGATCCTTGATCTAGCGGTCGGCCTGCACTTTGTTCAACGCTGGTACGGTTGGATCAGTACTATCGTCCACAAATCGTCCAAGGCATGTCGTGTGTATAGCAACACTCTTTCAGACATATTGGTAACATGTCGTCGTTTCTAATTTAGAGGCCAATCTGCGTGCATTGCCAGTCGAAACTATGGCATTTAATAAATACTCGGGTGACGCCATTCGTGGGATTGCTATCGCAGGTGCCTCGTTGTGATGCAAAACTTTCTCCATACTTTAGTATCGTTTGATGGTATTTTATCATGTTGACATGGCGTGGTCTTGGTTACGACACTGCTCTAAATAACTGGATATTGATGGCGTTGGTAACATGACCAATAGGAATTGGAAGGTGAATACCGGCAATGCCATCGATACGAAAGCGAGACAAATCATGTCGTGCTACGAACCCGATATTTCGTTCCTTATCATCCTAACCACCACGGTGATCGATGAGATCCTTCATGGAAGAAATTGCATTCGCGCAAATAGTTGATCGTCCGGACCTCTTTTTTTTTCTTTCTATTTTATAAAATGGCGTTTTGGACCTCTTGTTTTGCTGATGAATATTTGCACACATTTCTTGTTTACATAGGACGCTCGTACCAAAGTCTTCCTGGCATGTATAGTGCTGGTCCTAGTGGGTTCTTGTTTCGAAGCAAACACATGCGAAGAGATGATCCACTCATAAATCCTGATATTCGACAAACATATGCGCCCAGAGATCATCCATTCATAAATCCTGATATTCGGGTTTCTAGCTAAGAAACAGGCCTATAGGTTGGTCGTTTCACACCTCTTATCTGTAAAATCGGTATAAAAGGCGCTTTGTCGTGATATGGATATCCCGTTGACACACCTCTTATTCATGGGATCGATAAAAAAGGCGCCTTGTCGTGATGCAGAAATCCCGTGAATTCTTCTGATATCGTTTAACGGTGCATTTATTGTGTTGAGTTGACCTAACTGGCATGAAACCAGCTGTGGATACCGACCATGTCATTGATATAGGCAACACAAATTTAGCCGCGTTTTAGAACCATTTCCTTTTCTTTCCTTATCATCACGTACGCGAGTAATTTTGTATGGTCCTTGGGGGAGAAAATCGTATTCGCACAAGCTCTGCGACGAAGATACCATGCAAAAATTTTATTCTTAAGAGGTATCTTCATCTTTCAAATCTTCTTGTTATTATCAACTGGCACATCATACTGAATTAACGCTCTATATATGGACTCCACTGAGAATAGTCCATTCCCATGGAGGTTCGATTGAAATACATCTGACCCATGTGACAATTGCATCGTGGACAATTGCTGGAGCAGGATGTTCCACGATTGGAGTCTGCGTCCAAATAAATCTCTTTTGAACATTTGATGGAAATGATTCCATTACTGCGGCGATAGTATCACCCTTGTGACGCACAATATTGTATAGAGCCGGATATTGTTCGCCGAGTGTCGCATTTTCTAGCCACTTCTTCTCCCAGAATATAATTTCCGAGCCGTCCTTAATCGAGAAAGATCCATAGCAAAAGAAAGACATTACTTCGTAGCCATTAGACCCGCTTTCTTTTTCTTTCCTTATCATCACGCTCGTGGCGAATTTTGTGAGGTCCCTGGGGGCAAAAATTGTATTCACACACGCTCGCCGGCATCTGTTCGTTTGAATGGACCTCTTGTTTTGGACGTGAGACAAATATGTGTACAAATTTCTTGTGTTTGCATATGGTACTCCTATTTGTATGAATTTGAATTTGCTTGTGGCGTGTGCTGTCAGGGTGCTCGTCTTTCCGGCCCAAACAGTAACAGTGAGACAACACGCTGGTACCAATGTGTCTCAAGATCGGGACAGATGCTCTGCTCTGTTTAGGTCAGGGGAAGGATCGAGGTTGTGGTGGTATGGGTGAAACTGACAGCGTGTTTGGTTGGGGGGAATTAAAGACAGGGAATGGGAGTTTAAGATAAGTGGCACTTTAAATTCTTTGATTGATTCAGGGACATGGGAATTAAGAAGGAAAGGGGAAGGGGAATTAAGAGGCCCAACTCCTTCAAATCTCTTCCCTAGAGGGACCCTGGTAATTTAACTGGGGATTGGGAATTGACAGAGAAAAAACGTTTTGTTAGTTGGGACGTGGTGAGGGGTGGCGTTTTCACCTTGAAAGTTGGTTATTTCTCTGCCTAATCCCACCAACCAAATAGGGGCAGTTAATTATCTTTTAAATTCCTACCTTTAAGGGCATGTACAATAGTTGATAAAATAGTCTTATCTTAAGTTTTGCATGTACTTAGAGATGACAAAAAAACATGTCTACAATGGGTCATCTCTTAGCCTTATCTTCAATAATTAGTTGTTCCTAAAAATATGATGAGACAAATTGTGCTAAGAGATCATCTCTTGTCTTCTCTTAAATAAGATAAGACAAGCCTTCTCTTATGATTTCTCTCTCATTCATCTCATCATTTATCCTACGTGGCAGTCTTAAGATAGAACCATTGTACATGCCCTAATTGCCTCCACATGCCAAACAGAGAAATGGGACTTTAAATCAACTTCCCATGTACAATCCTTTGGCAAATTCCCATCGCTAAACTCCCTGCCCTCTCCCTCTCGTTACCAAACACGCTGTGAAAGTAGTATAGTATACGACAGTTGGTGTGTGACGACGCACCGCGCCTTGTGCCAAAGTACAGCCAAGCAATACCGCAAGCATTAATAGTTTTTTTTCCCTTTTCTGTGACGAAAAGGCCGAGTGGGACCCACCGGCCATCCGCCACCACGTCTCCCCACCGGTCAATCCTCGTCATCGCCGCCCGGCTGACACGTACGCTGGCTCGCTGCCGTCCACGATCTGCTGCCGGGCCGCCGCAAGCTTCACACGGGCCAGGCAAGGCAGAGCCCACCGGAAAGAAAATTCAAGGCCGAAGAGCTACCTGAGCGAGGCCTTTTTTTTAGCCCTGACCTTTCATGGACGAGTTCTTGTCCTCCTTCTTTCGAGAGACTTTCTTTGACGAGTTGAAATAATAAAATCTTAGTAGCAAGCTGAAACAAGAAAGTGGACGCAAAAGGGGCATCAATCAATCTAACCAAGATTGCCAATGCCATCCATTTTATTCCTCCTGGCATGGATGCAAAGGTGAAAGCAGGACACCAAATGATTGGCCGCACTTTGTTTGGTTATACATCAAGCAAAAGGACAGGGTTCACCTTCTCTCGTGCTCCCTCCCTCGTGTAGCCTCCCAAAGCGCACATTTTTCTTTTGCGGGGGCTTCCAAAGTGTACGTATAGGTATAGCAGTGTAAACTCGGAAGTAGAGACACGTACATGTGCACATCTCATGAACTCACCGGCCCACGAGCTTCATCAGGTGCTTGGATCAGGGACCAGTGATTGTCCGACAACTGGCAAAAACAACATATATCAATCTGTACTTCCTACCAAAAGATGGCTCCAAGAATATGCGTGGTAGGCCAGCCATAGAACAATCCAACATGAACCACCTGTTTCTCTTAAAAGATTCTAGCATCCTTGTCGAGTCCATCATGCGAGCCTCGGACAATATGTGTTGGTACTTGGTGCAGAGAGGAGTAAATTGCAGAAAACCACCAGTTTGAGGGATAGGTCATCACAAAACACTAGGTTACAGTTTCTTGACAAGAAGCACCACTTCTCTCGTAAACATTTTGCAAAAACCACTGATCGACGGATTAGTCTCGTTTGAACGCGTTTATAACAGGTGGGCCCCCTTTTTGCTTACGTGGCATCACTGTTTGGGTTTACAGCATAAAAGCCCTTAACTTTCTTCATCTCGTGCCCCCCTCTTGATGCGGAGCATCCTACGTTCATCCCCATGTACACCTTCATAGCACATCAAGCCCCAAGTGGACCTACCGGACTTAAGGTGAACCCGCTCCTCTTCAAGATTTACATGAATATCTATGGGACTTGGTCGCTACCTCACCACGGAACGTTGTGCATCATTAGGTACGAGGGCGACCGCCGCCAAGCAGCTAAGGAGCTTCCCGGAGGCCAAGGAGAAGGACCCCAAGGCCACAAGGAAGAAGAAGGAGTGCACGAAGATCAAATCTGCACCTCCCAGGCGACCCCATGCCCACGGGCCTCGAAGACCCCGTGCGCACGGACTACACAGAGAGCTGGCGCCGGAGCACCCCTTGCGCACGGGCCTGTACCGTGCCCACGGGACCCCCGTGCGCACGGTGAAGGAAATATGCCCTAGAGGCAATAATAAAGTTATTATTTATTTCCTTATAATCATGATAAATGTTTATTATTCATGCTAGAATTGTATTAACCGGAAACATAATACATGTGTGAATACATAGACAAACAAAGTGTCACTAGTATGCCTCTACTTGACTAGCTCGTTAATCAAAGATGGTTATGTTTCCTAACCATGAACAATGAGTTGTTATTTGATTAACGGGATCACATCATTAAGAGAATGATCTGATTGACATGACCCATTCCATTAGCTTAGCACCCGATCGTTTAGTATGTTGCTATTGCTTTCTTCATGACTTATACATGTTCCTATAACTATGAGATTATGCAACTCCCGTTTACTGGAGGAACACTTTGGGTACTACCAAATGTCACAACGTAACTGGGTGATTATAAAGGAGTACTACAGGTGTCTCCAAAGGTACATGTTGGGTTGGCGTATTTCGAGATTAGGTTTTGTCACTCCGATTGTCGGAGAGGTATCTCTGGGCCCTCTCGGTAATGCACATCACATAAGCCTTGCAAGCATTTCAACTAATGAGTTAGTTGCGAGATGATGTATTACAGAACGAGTAAAGAGACTTGCCGGTAATGAGATTGAACTAGGTATTGGATACCGACGATCGAATCTCGGGCAAGTAACATACCGATGACAAAGGGAACAACGTATGTTGTTATGCGGTCTGACCGATAAAGATCTTCGTAGAATATGTAGGAGCCAATATGGGCATCTAGGTCCCGCTATTGGTTATTGACCGGAGACATGTCTCGGTCATGTCTACATTGTTCTCGAACCCGTAGGGTCCGCATGCTTAAGGTTACGATGACAGTTATATTATGAGTTTATGCATTTTGATGTACCGAAGGTTGTTCAGAGTCCCGGATGTGATCACGGACATGACGAGGAGTCTCAAAATGGTCGAGACATAAAGATTGATATATTGGAAGTCTATGTTTGGATATCGGAAGTGTTCCGGGTGAAATCGGGATTTTACCGGAGTACGGGGAGGTTACCGGAACCCCCCGGGAGCTATATGGGCCTTAGTGGGCTTTAGTGGAAAGGAGAAAGGGGCAGCCCAAGGTGGCTGTGCGCCTCCCCCCTTCCCCTAGTCCTATTAGGACTAGGAGAGGTGGCCGGCCCCCTCTCTCTCTTTCCCCCCCTCAAGGAGTCCTATTCCAACTAGGATTGGGGGGGGGGGGGAATCCTACTCCCAGAGGGAGTAGGACTCTCCTGGCGCGCCTCCTATGGCCGGCCAGCCTCCCCCCTCTAGTCCTTTATATACTGAGGTAGAGGCACCCTAGAACACACAAGTTGATCCACGTGATCTATTCCTTAGCCGTGTGCGGTGCCCCCAGCCACCATATTCCTCGATAATACTATAGCGGAGTTTAGGCGAAGCCCTACTGCTGTAGTGCATCAAGATCGTCACCACGCCGTCGTGCTGACGGAACTCTTCCCCGACACTTTGCTGGATCGGAGTCCAGGGATCGTCATCGAGCTGAACGTGTGCTCGAACTCGGAGGTGCCGTAGTTTCGGTGCTTGATCGGTCGGATCGGGAAGACGTACGACTACTTCCTCTACGTTGCGTCAACGCTTCCGCAGTCGGTCTGCGTGGGTACGTAGACAACACTCTCCCCTCTCGTTGCTATGCATCACCATGATCTTACGTGTGCGTAGTAAATTTTTTGAAATTACTACGAAACCCAACAGTGGTATCAGAGCCTAGGTTATTTATGTTGATGTTATATGCACGAGTAGAACACAAGTAAGTTGTGGGCGATATAAGTCATACTGCCTACCAGCATGTTATACTTTGGTTCGGCGGCATTGTTGGACGAGACGACCCGGACCAACATTACGCGTACGCTTACGCGAGACCGGTTCCCCCGACGTGCTTTGCACATAGGTGGCTTGCGGGCGACTGTCTCTCCAACTTTAGTTGAACCAAGTATGGCTACGCCCGGTCCTTGCGAAGGTTAAAACGGAGTCTATTTGACAAACTATCGTTGTGGTTTTGATGCGAAGGTGAGATTGGTTCTTGCTTAAGCCCGTAGCAGCCACGTAAAACTTGCAACAACAAAGTAGAGGACGTCTAACTTGTTTTTGTAGGGCATGTTGTGATGTGATATGGTCATGACATGATGCTGAATTTTATTGTATGAGATGATCATGTTTTGTAACCGAGTTATCGGCAACTGGCAGGAGCCTTATGGTTATCGTTTTATTGTATGCAATGCAATCGCGATGTAATGCTTTACTATATTACTAAGCGGTAGTGATAGTCGTGGAAGCATAAGATTGGCGAGACGACAACGATGCTACGATGGAGATCAAGGTGTCGTGCCGGTGACGATGGTGATCACGATGGTGCTTCGAAGATGGAGATCACAAGCACAAGATGATGATGGCCATATCATATCACTTATATTGATTGCATGTGATGTTTATCTTTTATGCATCTTATCTTGCTTTGATTGACGGTAGCATTATAAGATGATCTCTCACTAAATTATCAAGAAGTGTTCTCCCTGAGTATGCACCGTTGCCAAAGTTCGTCGTGCCCGGACACCACGTGATGATCGGGTGTGATAAGCTCTACGTCCATCTACAACGGGTGCAAGCCAGTTTTTGCACACGCAGAATACTCAGGTTAAACTTGACGAGCCTAGCATATGCAGATATGGCCTCGGAACACGGAGACCGAAAGGTCGAGCGTGAATCATATAGTAGATATGATCAACATAACGATGTTCACCATTGAAAACTACTCCATCTCACGTGATGATCAGTTATGGTTTAGTTGATTTGGATCACGTGATCACTTAGAAGATTAGAGGGATGTCTATCTAAGTGGGAGTTCTTAAGCAATATGATTAATTGAACTTAAATTTATCATGAACTTAGTCCCTGATAGTATCTTGCTTGTTTATGTTGATTGTAGATAGATGAATCGTGCTGTTGTTCCGTTGAATTTTAATGCGTTCCTTGAGAAAGCAAAGTTGAAAGATGATGGTAGCAATTACACGGACTGGGTCCGTAACTTGAGGATTATCCTCATTGCTGCACAGAAGAATTACGTCCTGGAAGCACCGCTGGGTGCCAGGCCTGCTGCTGGAGCAACACCAGATGTTATGAACGTCTGGCAGAGTAAAGCTGATGACTACTCGATAGTTCAGTGTGCCATGCTTTACGTCTTAGAATCGGGACTTCAACGACGTTTTGAACGTCATGGAGCATATGAGATGTTTCAGGAGTTGAAGTTAATATTTCAAGCAAATGCCCGGATTGAGAGATATGAAGTCTCCAATAAGTTCTATAGCTGCAAGATGGAGGAGAACAGTTCTGTCAGTGAGCATATACTCAAAATGTCTGGGTATAATAATCACTTGATTCAATTGGGAGTTAATCTTCCAGATGATTGCGTCATTGACAGAATTCTCCAATCACTGCCACCAAGCTACAAGAGCTTCGTGATGAACTATAATATGCAAGGGATGAACAAGACTATTCCCGAGCTCTTCACAATGCTGAAAGCTGCGGAGGTAGAAATCAAGAAGGAGCATCAAGTGTTGATGGTCAACAAGACCACTAGTTTCAAGAAAAAGGGCAAAGGGAAGAAGAAGGGGAACTTCAAGAAGAATAGCAAACAAGTTGCTGCTCAGGAGAAGAAACCCAAGTCTGGACCTAAGCCTGAAACTGAGTGCTTCTACTGCAAGCAGACTGGTCACTAGAAGCGGAACTGCCCCAAGTATTTGGCGGATAAGAAGGATGGCAAGGTGAACAAAGGTATATGTGATATACATGTTATTGATGTGTACCTTACTAGAGCTCGCAGTAGCACCTGGGTATTTGATACTGGTTCTGTTGCTAATATTTGCAGCTCGAAACAGGGACTACGGAATAAGCGAGCACTGGCAAAGGACGAGGTGACGATGCACGTGGGAAACGGTTCCAAAGTCGATGTGATCGCGGTCGGCACGCTACCTCTACATCTACCTTCGGGATTAGTATTAGACCTAAATAATTGTTATTTGGTGCCAGCGTTGAGCATGAACATTATATCTAGATCTTGTTTAATGCGAGACGGTTATTCATTTAAATCAGAGAATAATGGTTGTTCTATTTATATGAGTAATATCTTTTATGGTCATGCACACTTGAAGAGTGGTCTATTCTTATTGAATCTCAATAGTAGTACTACACATATTCATAATGTTGAAGCCAAAAGATGCAGAGTTGATAATGAAAGTGCAACTTATTTGTGGCACTGTCGTTTAGGTCATATCGGTGTAAAGCGCATAAAGAAACTCCATACTGATGGACTTTTGGAACCACTTGATTATGAATCACTTGGTACTTGCGAACCGTGCCTCATGGGCAAGATGACTAAAACACCATTCTCCGGTACTATGGAGAGAGCAACAGATTTGTTGGAAATCATACATACCGATGTATGTGGTCCGATGAATATTGAGGCTCGTGGCGAATATCGTTATTTTCTCACCTTCACAGATGATTTAAGCAGATATGGGTATATCTACTTAATGAAACATAAGTCTGAAACATTCGAAAAGTTCAAAGAATTTCAGAGTGAAGTTGAAAATCATCGTAACAAGAAAATAATGTTTCTACGATCTGATCGTGGAGGAGAATATTTGAGTTACGAGTTTGGTGTACATTTGAAAAATTATGGAATAGTTTCGCAACTCACGCCACCCGGAACACCACAGCGTAATGGTGTGTCCGAACGTCGTAATCGTACTTTACTAGACATGGTGCGATCTATGATGTCTCTTACTGATTTACCGCTATCGTTTTGGGGATACGCTCTAGAGACGGCCGCATTCACGTTAAATAGGGCACCATCAAAATCCGTTGAGACGACGCCTTATGAACTGTGGTTTGGCAAGAAACCAAAGTTGTCGTTTCTTAAAGTTTGGGGTTGCGATGCTTATGTGAAAAAGCTTCAACTTGATAAGCTCGAACCCAAATCGGAGAAATGTGTCTTCATAGGATACCCAAAGGAGACTGTTGGGTACACCTTCTATCACAGATCCGAAGTCAAGACATTCATTGCTAAGAATGGATCCTTTCTGGAGAAGGAGTTTCTCTCGAAAGAAGTGAGTGGGAGGAAAGTAGAACTTGACGAGGTAACTGTACCTGCTTCTTTATTGGAAAGTAGTACATCACAGAAAATTGTTTCTGCGACACCTACACCAATAAGTGAGGAAGCTAATGATGATAGTCATGAAACTTCAGATCAAGATACTACTGAACCTCGTAGATCAACCAGAGTAAGATCCGCGCCAGAGTGGTACGGTAATCCTGTTCTGGAAATCATGCTACTAGATCATGATGAACCTACGAACTATGAAGAAGCGATGGTGAGCCCAGATTCCGCAAAGTGGCTTGAAGCCATGAAATCTGAGATGGGATCCATGTATGAGAACAAAGTATGGACTTTGGTTGGCTTGCCCGATGATCGGCAAGCAATTGAGAATAAATGGATCTTTAAGAAGAAGACTGACGCTGATGGTAATGTTACTGTCTACAAAGCTCGACTTGTCGCAAAAGGTTTTCGGCAAGTTCAAGGGATTGACTACGATGAGACCTTCTCACCCGTAGCGATGCTTAAGTCCGTCTGAATCATGTTAGCAATTGCCGCATTTTATGATTATGAAATTTGGCAAATGGATGTCAAAACTGCATTCCTGAATGGATTTCTGGAATAAGAGTTGTATATGATGCAACCAGAAGGTTTTGTCGATCCAAAAGGAGCTAACAAAGTGTGCAAGCTCCACCGATCCATTTATGGACTGGTGAAAGCCTCTCGGAGTTGGAATAAACGCTTTGATAGTGTGATCAAAGCATTTGGTTTTATACAGACTTTCGGAGAAGCCTGTATTTACAAGAAAGTGAGTGGGAGCTCTGTAGCATTTCTAATATTATATGTGGATGACATATTACTAATTGGAAATGATATAGAATTTCTGGATAGCATAAAGGGATACTTGAATAAGAGTTTTTCAATGAAAGACCTCGGTGAAGCTGCTTACATATTAGGCATAAAGATCTATAGAGATAGATCAAAACGCTTAATTGGACTTTCACAAACAACATACCTTGACAAAATTTTGAAGAAGTTCAAAATGGATCAAGCAAAGAAAGGATTCTTGCCTGTGTTACAAGGTGTGAAATTGAGTAAGACTCAATGCCCGACCACTGCAGAAAATAGAGAGAATATGAAAGATGTTCCCTATGCATCAGCCATAGGATCTATCATGTATGCAATGCTGTGTACCAGACCCGATGTGTGCCTTGCTATAAGTCTAGCAGGGAGGTACCAAAGTAATCCAGGAGTGGATCACTGGACAGCGGTCAAGAACATCCTGAAATACCTGAAAAGGACTAAGGATATGTTTCTCGTATATGGAGGTGACAAAGAGCTCATTGTAAAAGGTTACGTTGATGCAAGCTTTAACACTGATCCGGACGATTCTAAATCGCAAACCGGATACGTGTTTACATTAAACGGTGGAGCTGTCAGTTGGTGCAGTTCTAAACAAAGCGTCGTAGCGGGATCTACATGTGAAGTGGAGTACATAGCTGCTTCGGAAGCAGTGAACGAAGGAGTCTGGATGAAGGAGTTCATATCCGATCTAGGTGTCATACCTAGTGCATCGGGTCCAATGAAAATCTTTTGTGACAATACTGGTGCAATTGCCTTGGCAAAGGAATCCAGATTTCACAAGAGAACCAAGCACATCAAGAGACGCTTCAATTCCATCCGGGATCTAGTCCAGGTGGGAGACATAGAGATTTGCAAGATACATACGGATCTGAATGTTGCAGACCCGTTGACTAAGCCTCTTCCACGAGCAAAACATGATCAGCACCAAGGCTCCATGGGTGTTAGAATCATTACGGTGTAATCTAGATTATTGACTCTAGTGCAAGTGGGAGACTGAAGGAAATATGCCCTAGAGGCAATAATAAAGTTATTATTTATTTCCTTATAATCATGATAAATGTTTATTATTCATGTTAGAATTGTATTAACCGGAAACATAATACATGTGTGAATACATAGACAAACAAAGTGTCACTAGTATGCCTCTACTTGACTAGCTCGTTAATCAAAGATGGTTATGTTTCCTAACCATGAATAATGAGTTGTTATTTGATTAACGGGGATCACATCATTAAGTGAATGATCTGATTGACATGACCCATTCCATTAGCTTAGCACCCGATCGTTTAGTATGTTGCTATTGCTTTCTTCATGACTTATACATGTTCCTATAACTATGAGATTATGCAACTCCCGTTTCCGGAGGAACACTTTGGGTGCTACCAAACGTCACAACGTAACTGGGTGATTATAAAGGAGCTCTACAGGTGTCTCCAAAGGTACATGTTGGGTTGGCGTATTTCGAGATTAGGATTTGTCACTCCGATTGTCGGAGAGGTATCTCTGGGCCCTCTCGGTAATGCACATCACATAAGCCTTGCAAGCATTGCAACTAATGAGTTAGTTGCGAGATGATGTATTACAGAACGAGTAAAGAGACTTGCCGGTAACGAGATTGAACTAGGTATTGGATACCGACGATCGAATCTCGGGCAAGTAACATACCGATGACAAAGGGAACAACATATGTTGTTATGCGGTCTGACCAATAAAGATCTTCGTAGAATATGTAGGAGCCAATATGGGCATCTAGGTCCCGCTATTGGTTATTGACCGGAGACGTTTCTCGGTCATGTCTACATTGTTCTCGAACCCGTAGGGTCCGCACGCTTAAGGTTACGATGATAGTTATATTATGAGTTTATGCATTTTGATGTACCGAAGGTTGTTCGGAGTCCCGGATGTGATCACGGACATGACGAGGAGTCTCGAAATGGTCGGGACATAAAGATTGATATATTGGAAGCCTATGTTTGGATATCGGAAGTGTTCCGGGTGAAATCGGGATTTTACCGGAGTACCGGGAGGTTACCGGAACCCCCCGGGAGCTATATGGGCCTTAGTGGGCTTTAGTGGAAAGGAGAAAGGGGCAGCCCAAGGTGGCTGTGCGCCTCCCCCCTTCCCCTAGTCCTATTAGGACTAGGAGAGGTGGCCGGCCCCCTCTCTCTCTTTCCCCCCCTCAAGGAGTTCTATTCCAACTAGGATTGGGGGGGGGGGAATCCTACTCCCAGAGGGAGTAGGACTCTCCTGGCGCGCCTCCTATGGCCGGCCAGCCTCCCCCCTCTAGTCCTTTATATACTGAGGTAGAGGCACCCTAGAACACACAAGTTGATCCACGTGATCTATTCCTTAGCCGTGTGCGGTGCCCCCAGCCACCATATTCCTCGATAATACTGTAGCGGAGTTTAGGCGAAGCCCTGCTACTGTAGTGCATCAAGATCGTCACCACGCCGTCGTGCTGACGGAACTCTTCCCCGACACTTTGCTGGATCGGAGTCCGGGGATCGTCATCGAGCTGAACGTGTGCTCGAACTCGGAGGTGTCGTAGTTTCGGTGCTTGATCGGTCGGATCGGGAAGACGTACGACTACTTCCTCTACGTTGCGTCAACGCTTCCGCAGTCGCTCTGTGTGGGTACGTAGACAACACTCTCCCCTCTCGTTGCTATGCATCACCATGATCTTGCGTGTGCGTAGGAAATTTTTTGAAATTACTACGAAACCCAACACACGGACCCAACTTACCCCGTGCGCACGGGCCCTACAGGATGGACGGCTGTGATTGCTGTTTGGGCCTCCTATTCATCCACCTCGTCCCTCACCTCCAGCCACCTATATATTCCGTACATAGACCATTTGTTAGGGTTAGCAAAGGATATGATAGACATATGAGAGCTTTGCTCCTTGTACCACTCCTTCTCTTGAGAGAGAGAGAGACCTCTCCATTAGAGATCAAGACCTCCTATGGAGAAGATCCTTAGTGGATAGATCAAGACCTCCTATGGAGAAGATCTCTAGTGGATAGATCCCCATCATAGGATCACCAAGACCTCATTCCTCATAGGATTGGGATGAACTAGTACTTTGTATCTTTTCTTTGTTGTCTTTGAATCATTGTATCTCTCTTTGTGTGATTGGATCTAGCATATGTGTGATTGGATCTAGTCAATTGAGTGTTTTCCCTCTTGTGTTCATCTTGTTCTTGGGGATTCCCCCTCCAATTCGTGAAAGATCTTCACTTAGGGTTCCAGCCTATATCATTTGGTATCATGAGCCATGGTTTCTCACGAAATTGGAGCCCCCCTCTTTGTTTTGTAGTCTAGTTTTGTTGGTTTCGTCCTAAATTCGAAAATTCCCCACCAAAATAGCCCCAATTTTTTTTGTGATTTGTTGGTTTTGATAATGTTTTGTTTGATTTGATCCATGGGTTTGCTTGGTTTCAAGTGGATCTAGCTTTCCCCCATCTTTTCCCCACCATTCATCCCCAAAATCTCCCCAATTTTGCCCAAGAAATCTTCATTTTTCGCCACGAAATCGCGAAATTTCAGCCCACCCCGTGCCCACGGACCCCAGACCCCGTGCGCACGGGCCCCCGAAAACACTCTGGACACCCCGTGCGCACGGGACCCCGTGCCCACAGGCTCCTACCCCCGTGCGCACGACCCCCAGGACAGCCGTGAGTGCTTCACCGTTTCGGCCATAACTTCCACATTCGGAGTCTGATTTTCGCGTTCTTTAGCTCGTTGAGTAGCTATTGACATCCCCCATCCATCTAGATAGGCACCATCACCATTTGACTCCATCAAAATTTTGGAACTTTGACATCTTTGCCTAGGGCTTCCACCACAACCCCCGCATAACCACCACAAACTTTCGCAACCTAACCAATTTTGTTCCTTATAGCATTTGTGGTTGCTTGAGTAGCGACTCAAGTCTCCTAAGGTGTTTCGGCTACTTAGGGACGATTGTTTCTTGACCAACCACCATCACCATAACTCCCGCATAGGCTTACACCATACACTTCTTCCACCCCAACTTAACCCAATTTTGTTTGTGTTGTGAGTTGTGTCTCCTAAGGTGTTTCGGCTACTTAGGGACCGAGCTTCCAACTCTGACACCGTGTATAGTCCACCACCTTACCCTCCTCTTCCGCATTGCCTACTCGCATAACCCGTCATTACATTTCGCAATTCCCATTGAGCTTCCGCAACACCACCACCGCATCCCGCTACCACCATTCAACTTTTGTCCGTGAGATTTTGAGTTCGCGGTTTTTCCGTTTCCTATGGTGTTTCGGCTACTTAGGGACGAGTCTCCATCATCTTGGTATCTACATCAAGAACACCGCCACTCACCATCTTCAAGGACGGTAACCTCGGCGACACCATTGTACATTCCCCTTGCAATTGCATTGATAACCCCGAGCCCCTTTTGCGTCACTTGCCTATCAAGACTAGCCATTTGAGTATTGCCAGCAACGTTACTTGTGCACATTAGTGATCTACACCTTCCATTGCATACATACCATACCATTTTGGTATCATATCATCTCTTGTGTCACAAGATTGTTCCCGCATATACACAATTGCTATCTTGGTTTGTGCATTTCGCATAGTAGCCATATAAAAAAAGAATAAGCTTTTAAGCAAAAGAAGAGAAAGAGCAAAGAGCTTGTCAGCAATAGCCATAGCATCTTACCACATTGCATATAAGATTGTCATATCCGATCATCTTGGATCATCTTGAGAAGAACAACGGGAACATCATACACATAGCATACTTGGGATAGAAAGCTCATACATTTTGCATCTTATAGGTTGTGCATAAGTGTTGTATCCGCCTATTGAGCAATCGTGCTAGTGTCTCTCTTGAGTTGTGAAACACGAGCGTTTTCCGTGGATTCCACATTTTGTGCTAATTCCTTGGTTGCACGACCCCATTTATCTATCTGTGTGTGTGTGTTTCCGTGTGCCACATATTGCTATTGGTCTACTTGTTTCACTTGCGAATTTGTGAATCTTTTCCAAAATTATTGACTCTTGCTAACATTTTGCATTAAATTTTTGTGCCACTATCCTCACCGAGCTCCACCATAAGCCTAAATTGTGTAGGTGTGAGAATTGACAAGATCTGGTACCAATTGTGCTATTTCCTTGATACATTATTCAGTGATCATTGATCCTTTTTCAACATTGGATAAGGTACATTGGTCTAGTCCTTTCCTTTCTTCCACTCATATTTGCACGAGTCTTGTGATGGATAGGCAAGGCATTTCATCTCTGGTCTTCGACAACAATGACGGCGTGAACAACTACATCACCAAAGCGTCAATCTTCGATCTACAACGACAAATGCAAGGCACACAATCAAGATTGCGAGAGCGCATCGAGAACCTCTCCATTGACATTCGCCACTCCGAAGCGAGGAAAAGGGACTACATCGACAACAAGCTTTCCGCACAAAAGGAGTAGCAAGATGCAAGGATGGAGGAGATTCGGGCCTTGATCCAGTCTACTTCCCCTTCGTCATCTTCAAGGCGGCGACAAGCACATTGATCCTCTTCGGAGCACCCAAGCGACACAAGCGCAATTCGTCCACGTCCACATCTCCATGGCAACTACCATCACATTCGTGATCCATCTCGTCATGAAGGGCATGTCACCTCCAAACAACATGTGCACAATGACTACGAACGACATCTACTACGAGCTCAAGCACGACAACGACATCATCAACATGAAGATGCTCAACACGCGCAAACGTACAAGTCCGAACAAGCCCTACTTCACACCAAGTCCAAACTTCATGACCACAAGAGAAGACCGCGAGACAAGCACCACCAAGAGCACGCTACGGCTACAACAACCTCTTCGGCATCTTCGCCAAGTGCTATCAAGGCATCTTCTCCTTCGGACGTAGGGCATCTTCGCCTACTTCGCACGAGTTCGCCTACATCAACATCTTCAACTACAAGGCGACCAACTACGAGCGAGGAAGACACTTCCATCTTCGGAAGCCCCTCAAGGAAGATGGCCGAGCATGGGAATTTCCCTTCGGTCATGGAGACGAGCTATGAGGTGCCACATCATTTGGGCCTCCAACAACAAGACGGCGACAAGAAGGTCGAGCAAGGGCCATCCCCTTCGACCACGACGATGAGCACGAACCTCTTCAACAACATGAAGATGGCGCCCATATTGGACTCATACTCCGAGTCAAGCTACGAGACCGCTCATGAGACCTTATCTTTGGTCTTCGAGGAGAGTGATGATGTGCCATCTTCGGCCTTCATCCACGGCTACGACCACGACATGATTGAGCATGGAGACATTTGCACCAACATCTCTCCGACAATGACATGTGACGAGATGCCCCAATTGCCATGTGAGGAGAGCCACCACCACATGAGTGACATGAGTGACTCCACCACACGTGACATTGAGAGCATTTCCTATGAGAGGATGAGTGTGACCACCACTAGCCCCACACTTGAGAGCATGCCACACATCCTATGTGAGGTTGAGAGCCATTTGAGTGACTCCACCAACCATATGAGTGAGAGCATCCAAGAGGGAGTGAGTGAGCCACAACACTTAGTGAGTGAGGTAGTTGACACGGCATGTGAGGCCACTTTGATTTATATTGACTTAACCTCTACTCCTAGTATGTTTTCTTCTTTGGTGCTAGGTCTCCTACATGACGACATGCCTACCCTCGATGAGTCCATACCTCCAATGGAGACGAAGATGGCCATGGTGGACGATGATGCACCCCCCACATGGTTCCATCAAGATGAAGATGACCACGACTTGGTCTTCGACACCTCACCAACAACACATGAGCGATGCTCCAAAGGTAACATAGGTGATAGTGCTTATCTTGTCCCACTAGTGGACTATTTCACGAATGATTGCTTGCATGATGTTGACACACCTATACCCATGCTTCATGCTAGTGTGACTCCTTCATGTCATGACTTACCTATTTATGATAAATATGATGATGAGCATGTTGAGTTGCCTAGTTGTGATGCTATGCTTCATAGGATATCGTGTGAAAATTCTTTTGGTCACATCATGTTTGACAATCTATTAACCTTGTCATATGCTATGAGTGAGATATCCCATATTGCATCATTTCAATCTCAACATAGTAACTATGCATGCCCCATTAAAATCAATCCCATTTGCACTTATGGCATAGATGACGAGATGTTGGTCATTGGCTTTTGTTTTTCATGTGATGATATTGCCATACTTTATTTACATGATTTGTGAAATTCATCTACTATGCCATGCCATGATCACATTGTTCCAAATATGCATTGTCTTGAATGTTGTCAATATTCTCCATGTGATGTTTCCATTAATGATCATGAGGAGACTCCCATAGTTTCCTCATACATATTAGGAGATTTTGATGCATTCCATACATTGCATGATTCTCATAATTGCTTGCACCGTATGCATTCCATGAATAACAATGCTCTACATATTTCTTTTGATGCATTGCACAATTTGAGTCTCCATTATGCTATACATAACAACAAACCTATCATGATGGATGATATGTTTCTATATCACGCATCTCATTTATTTGAGCATTGGCTATTTTGTGCTAACCAATACTTGCACGTGCGCATCATGATGGATGATGTGTACATCTACCACACACACATAATTTTCCCTTTGTCTTTGTTTTGTGTAGGTACTCACGTATACTCGTCAACCTCTCAATCCCAAGAGTTGACGAAACGAGCTCTTGAGAGCAAAGATGACTTGGGATCCCGTGAACTATCCTTTCCACCACTCTCTTCGCGCAACGACTACGCGCATCTCTTTCACTTGGCTCTCACACGGCTATGGGCTATATACCGCTTCTCGCTTCTTGCTCATTTTACCGTGTTCACTTTGCATGCTATGCTTGCTTATATGCCTTTGCCATGCAATTGTGACCCTTGCTTGCATCTACCCATGATTCACAATTATGTTACTCCTATGTGTATTTGCATGCTTGGTGGAGATCCTTGTTGCTATTGCCATGTTTATCATGTGCCTCATGCTATTGATGCTATTTTGCTCATATCTTCCTTTCATGCTTGTGATATGTTTTGTGCATTATTCATGCCCACCATTTGCACACATGACATACTTGACATGATTCTTTATAGTATGTTGCATCTTCACAATACTAGCTTGCTTTCCTTGATTCCCATGATTTCTTGCTTTGTCGCATCACCCATGTTCCATTCTTCATTGCTTTCTTGGGTTGATGACGTATATGTTCATGCCTCTCACATGATATATTTTGTTCATTGCCGCTTGCCTCCAATTGTTGCATCTATGCTTATTGATCATGGAGACTTGGACACTTTACTTATGATGCATGCTTGCTTGATTGAGCCTATTGTATTTGGTTGTCCTCGCATCATCATATGCCTCCATACTATGAAATGCTCCCTTGTACTTTCTTATGATGAGCATGATGCATCCACTTTTTGGGTATTTTACCACACGAATGATAGGTTTTGCATCTCCGCTAACCTCATGTGTTTTTCCAAGTGTTTGTCATGTTCTTTCATGTTGAAGGATTCACAAGGCGATACTGTCATGAGACAATTTGGTCATGTGAAGGCATACATGATGTGCAACACCAACATTTGCGAGAATCTCCTAAAGGTGAACTCCTTCCCTTTGAGCCATCCTCAAATATGCATATTGGATGGGTCACTCTTTCATTGTTGTTTCCTTCTTATTGTCTACATGGTACATCTCGGGAACGGAGGAGCGACATTGAAGATTGACTCTATGGACCTTCACATTGAGGAGCGCTCGGACTTATTGGAGGCACCTTCGAACCTCCACTCATGCAACGACATCGAGCATTGGTAAGCCAACACCTCCATACTTGTTGATTGTGCTCACCCATGTCATGCTCGATGGACATATCATACACATGACAAATTTGCATCTTATGCATGGATTGACTCACATTATGATTGCGTTGTTGCACCTATTTCCATGTCATCCATGATATATGAGCTTGTGCATTTCCTTAACAAATTTGTTGTGATCTTTCTTGATGGCATATTCATACATGATGATCTTATTTCCTACCATCAATTGCATGATCATATCACATTGAGCATACATTACCATATTCATACTATTGATAAACCGTCTCACTATGACATCATTTTGCACCATGGTTGCATTGATCATATTCACAATACATTTGTGTGCACAATGAATGCTTTTCCTCCCATGAATGCTTTACATGTCATTTTATATCATCTTGATAAGCTTCATGCGCTTTGTCACGAACAATCTTGCCGCACGGACTTATGCTTATTTGATGGACACTTTGTGTGCGCTAACCATTATATTTCCGAGTGTCGCTTGTGTTTGCTCTTTTTGCATGTCTACCACTACGGAGACACCTTGGAGTACTTGGATTGCGCCATGTCTTCAACTCCGTCCAACTTCAAGTCCGTCGACGACAACCATTTCTATGGTGATGAGGATCACGATCCGAGGTCGGATCTCTCCCAAGGGGGGGGGAGATGATGCGGAGCATCCTACGTTCATCCCCATGTACACCTTCATAGCACATCAAGCCCCAAGTGGACCTACCGGACTTAAGGTGAACCCGCTCCTCTTCAAGATTTACATGAATATCTATGGGACTTGGTCGCTACCTCACCACGGAACGTTGTGCATCATTAGGTACGAGGGCGACCGCCGCCAAGCAGCTAAGGAGCTTCCCGGAGGCCAAGGAGAAGGACCCCAAGGCCACAAGGAAGAAGAAGGAGTGCACGAAGATCAAATCTGCACCTCCCAGGCGACCCCGTGCCCACGGGCCTCGAAGACCCCGTGCGCACGGGCTACACAGAGAGCTGGCGCCGGAGCACCCGGTGCGCACGGGCCCAACTTACCCCGTGCGCACGGGCCCTATAGGATGGACGGCTGTGATTGCTGTTTGGGCCTCCTATTCATCCACCTCGTCCCTCACCTCCAGCCACCTATATATTCCGTACATAGACCATTTGTTAGGGTTAGCAAAGGATATGATAGACATATGAGAGCTTTGCTCCTTGTACCACTCCTTCTCTTGAGAGAGAGAGAGAGAGACCTCTCCATTAGAGATCAAGACCTCCTATGGAGAAGATCCTTAGTGGATAGATCAAGACCTCCTATGGAGAAGATCTCTAGTGGATAGATCCCCATCATAGGATCACCAAGACCTCATTCCTCATAGGATTGGGATGAACTAGTACTTTGTATCTTTTCTTTGTTGTCTTTGAATCATTGTATCTCTCTTTGTGTGATTGGATCTAGCATATGTGTGATTGGATCTAGTCAATTGAGTGTTTTCCCTCTTGTGTTCATCTTGTTCTTGGGGATTCCCCCTCCAATTCGTGAAAGATCTCCACTTAGGGTTCCACCCTATATCACCTCCCCTCTCGGGCAGCCGCCGCTCCCTTCGCGAGAAGTCGCCGTCGTTCCCTCCGCAGGCCACCGTCGTTGTTGCCACTCCCTACGCAGGCCACCGCCGCTCCCTCCGCAGGCAACAGCCGCCGTTGTTCCCTACGCAGGCAACCGCCGCCGTCGTTGATCCTACCGCTGCCGTCGACGCTCGAGAGCTCCAGAGAGAGAGAGAGAGCCGTCACCGTCGATTACCGTCCGCCCGGCCACCGAATAGACCTCGCCAAGAAGGAATATACAGGAGGTACCCCTCGTCACCCTCAATCTCTCCACGGAGTAACTCAAGCAAAGGATCCCGGAGATGCCCGAATCGAGCTCGTCCTCGTCCTCTGCCCTCAAGGTTGTCAGAATCGCGATTTTGAATCGGATCGGAGCTCCGATGGTAAGATCGCAAATCGTAGAATCTTCACTATCAGGATCGTAGAAACGTAGATTCTATGAACTAAAATCGTAGAATCATAGGGGTTAGTTTGGATCGTAAAGTCGTAGAATCGTATAACAGAATCACGATTCTGACAACCTTGTCTGCCCCGATGGTCACCGACGTCGATTCACCATCTGTAGCTCGTCCCCGAGCCCACTAACCATCCCTGCAGCTCCGCCGTGAGCCCTTCTTGATTTCCCCTTATTTCCGTCGCCCCATTCGTTCGCTAGCTTCGGTTCCCACCATGGCCGAAGCTCACCGCCCCCCTGGCCAACGAGCGGGTCGTTTCCGTGCACTCCTGCTATGTCTGGGGACAAGGGCGCGCTCCCCGTGCCCAGTAGCTAACGCCTAGCCGCCCAATTCGCTCGCTCGCAACCCGTACCGTCGCGCCCATGTGACCCCAGCTCCGGCCGCCGTTTGAGCTCGTCGTTGCTGGTGGCACGGGCAACACTCCCTCTGCAGACCAAGGCCGCCGCCGCCGCTCCCTCTGCAGGTCGTCCTCAATGAGCTGCAGTTGGCCGGCCAGTGGCGCGCCGCCGCTCCCTAAGCCCCGATGGTGCGCCCTCTCGCCGGCGACGAGACTCATGGTCCGCCCCATCCACCTTCCTTCTACTCGCATGAGCCATGGGCGTCGTGCAACCGGTTTTGTGCACACGAGGGCCTGATTGCGTTTTTTATTTTTGATTAAGGGGTGTCTATATAAAATTGTTGGGACTAGTTTGTAAATATAAATAAAAACCCATTTGGCATGAAAAGTTATGCCACGTAAGCCAAATAGGGGCCCACCTGTCATAAACACGCTCAAACGAGACTAATCCGCCGATCAGTAGTTTTTGCAAAATGTTTACGAGAGAGGTGGTGCTTTTTGTCAAGAAACTGTAACCTAGTGTTTTCTGATAACCTAGCCCTCAAACTGGCGATTTTCTGCAATTTACTCTGCAGAGAGAGAGAGAGAGAGAGTCGGGGCATCTCTAACGGCGGCCCGTAAATTTCCTCCCGCATCCGTGTTCGTACAGGGGACTAATCCACAGACACAAACATGGGAGGTCGCAATCCAACCGTAGCTGCATACATTGCAAACTCTTTTCGACAAACTGGATGAAATTCATGTAAACTTGGATGGATTTCATATAAACATGACAAATTTATAGAAACTGAATACAAACGGTTATACTTTGGACATATTTTCAACTAAAAAGGTAAGACTATGTGCATGTACAGTCGCATGGAGCTCCACTCCCACGACACAAATATACTAGTCCACGGCCGGGCCGTGGCGGATCCCTTTGTTTTCCACATGTCTGGTAGCCCGCTAATCGGACTGCTGGGTCCCAGGGGCATATTCTTTCCCAGTATTTTCACTATGTCCGGCTGCGCTACTCATCGGAGTGGCAAAGAGGATGCTTCAGCCGGAGGGGAAGGGTGCTTATGTGGAGTTCAGATAGGTGCCCAGGATGGTCTAGATAAAAAAGAACCTGACAGGGTCACCGGTGGTGGCCTTCCTAGGACCCAAGCGGCGGCGGCCTCCCGTGTTCTACTTCTTCTCGATGATGGCAGCGGATGTGGACGTGCTGTCTGCCACCTCGTCGACATTCGCGTAGCCGCCTTCTCTCCGCCTACAGGGCGTGGCTACGTGCGCGTCGATGACGGATGCCACGGTCGCAGGCGCGGTACAGCGCGACGTTTGGCGACAGCGACGGTGCCCGTGCCGCCATGCTCCCTGTTGTGCTGGCCTGGAACAACTCGCCACTACTCCGCAAGCTGCCTTGAAGCACCGAGTTGCTGAACCATGCGCTGGCTTGGGGCAGCAACTTGCTTCGTTGTCCTGTACGAATTTGACAGTGTCTAAAAATCTCTCAGTTTTTTTCCTTCCCGGTCGGCCGGCCGCGATGGTTGATGAAGGTGCTCGTGTGAGTTTCTTTTCCGGTATGTCTAGTGCTCGTTCCAGCCCAGTGGCGCGGAGACGAGACGCTACCTGGACATGTCTCTCGAGAATCAAGATGGAGACAGATGCTCTAGACGAGATGCTAGCTCTACGAGGACGGAGATAGATGAGATGCTCTATCCACGTCTGGGAGGGAGGGTCGAGGTTGTGGGACCCACTGGCCATCCAATGCAACATCTCTCCACCGGCCATCGAGGTTGTGAGACCTACTCGACTATCGTGACCGTAATAGCTCTAACCTTATAAGAGAATTGTGGCCGTGCTATTTATTGCATAGTTTCCATCTACTGTACCACTTAGTTTTTTTCGACTTATTTGAATAAAAAAAGTGAATTTATAAACATTCATCATTTTTAAGAAAGTTTACAACCTTGAAAAAAGTTCACCGATTTTCTAGAAAAGTTCATAAAAAGGAAAAAAAATCATCAAATTTGAGAAAAGCTCATCGATTTTAAAGAAAGTTAAACGAATTTGAAAATTTTCATCAAATTTGAAAAAAAGTTTGCTAAATTAAAAAAAAGTTCACGAATTAAAAAAAAGTCATCAAATTTGAAAAAAGTTCCTTGATTCTGAAAAGAGTTCATCAGTTTTTTAAAAAAATCATCAATTTAAAAAAAGTTCATCAATTTTGAAAAAAAGTTTATGGATTCAAAAAAACACAAAAATTGAAAAGGTTAACCTAATTTAAAAAAACTGTCAAATTTAAAACATATTTGCAAACAATCATCGAACCAGGTCGAAGAAAAAGGAAAAAACAGAAAGCGAAAAAAGAAAAAAAAGGAAAGAAGAAAGAATAAAAGGCAGAAAATGTTCTAAGTTACCAGAAACTATCAACGAGGGAGGTCCATGGCTCGAATCGCGACCAACTCATGTATTTTTCGCCGATTAAAACATAGGAAAAAACCCTACATGGGTCGGCCCAGCCTGAAGCGCCGAATAGGATTTGCCGACCGACACATAGACGCCCCCCATTGACGACCACGGTTTGCCGCTGGGCCGGCAAACTTCCAGGCACAAAACTGACACCCGAGCCAACGGGCCTAATCACCTGGTGCCTGATGACGGGAAAATGGCGGGCGTGAAGACACGCGTCCACGTCATTGATACAGAGTGAATAATTTAAATGCGTAAATAAAATGGAGATCAAACATTGCAGGTACATATTTCCAGAACTCTTACATTTACATAAAAAATTCTGTTAATTACATCTCCGAAGAGAAAACCCCTGATTAAGAATTCCAACATTTCTACTACATGGGATTACAACATACGACCATTACAAAAATGATAAAAGAAAAGTCTTCCTCCTCACTGTCGTCGACGCCGGCATGCTCGGGGAAGCCTTGGACTTTGTTGATGTTATCATACGCGATGATTTTCACTTATATTTTATTTTTATTTGATTTGTACTGATATTGGCAGTACATGTGCTCATGCTTGAATGATTTCACTTACTTTTCCATGTTGATTAACCAATATATAAACTTTGATTTATTTTCTTTACTTTGTATGAAAAAGTCATCTTAATGGTTAACCAATCTGTTAAATGAGTATTCAAACATCACGATGCATGCGTATGGGGCATAAACTCATGCACGTGCATGTTCTGTGTATGCAAAATAGTTGTAGTACTCTTTGTATTATGAGTAGATGGCATCTATGTTTTCTTAATATTTGCAAGCCGTATGGGGGATGCATGATCTAGTTTTCATCTTATGCGAAGATAAGCTAGATGCGACCCTTTTGAGCATACACATATATGGAGAAGTGCACTACAATATTTCTAGTGCGATCAGACTCAGACTATGACTCTGGTCATCTTTTAGTTTTTTTAATGTATGTCCATATGAAGGGACCATATAATTTATTTTAGTTGGGTGGATGTACGCCAATTGACCTAGAATTAGCTAGGTAGGACGTGTCCATTTTACTTTGCATGCGCCTACACTAGATTCGCCAATATCTAGTTATTTATCGATGATGACGGCTAGCATTATTTAGGGCCAACACATTTTTATAAAGTGCACCCATTTAGTCTATTTTAGAGACATTTGGTTAATATAATAGCATTTATAATTTGGGCGGCATTTTGTTTATGCACCATGAAGTGGGATGTCAATTTTCTACGCACCCAACTTTGAACATGGTTAATTAAGTTTTGCTACATGACTCAATTTTAGCATATCATGCACACATGTGATCATCGAACATGCGACTAAGTATGGTGTCTTTTGACGAGCACCTATTGTTTTGCAATATTTTTTATATGCATCTTATAGTATATAGTTTGTTCCTCATTTTTTATGTTGATTTTCCCCGAGTCATACCTTTGCCGTGATTTTGTTGAGAACAAAGCCTTCACTCTACATAAGGGAAGAAATACCTTGATTTGTGTCAATATGACCAAACCAGAGGAACTCATCATGCAACTTGTATTTCTTGACATGTGTCAACATGACCATGGCAAGAAAAAAAACTATCAAATTTGTGAGAATACCTCTTGACATGTGTCAATATGACTGTGCCAAGAGTAAGATATTAAACTTGTGAGAATACTACTTGACATGTGTCAACATAACCATGCCAAGAGTGAGCTCTCGAATATGGTGAAAATACTACTTGACATGTGTCAATATGACCATGCCAAGAGTAGAATGCCAAATTTGTGGAGGATGAAGGTCACTTGGGATGTGTCAATATGACCAAGCCAAGAGCAAGAATCATGTCACTTGGAGAAAAAAAAATTCAAGATCTGTGTCAATATGACCAAATCAAGAACCATCATATGGAGGAAAAAGCAAGGATCATGCTAATTGAAGAAAATTCCTAGATCTGTGTCAATATGACCAAATCAAGAACCATTATATGAGGAAAAAAGCTACTTGACTCATGTCAATATGACCAAGCCAAGAGCAAAATTTGGGCAACATGGAAAAGAATTCATGATCTGTGTCAATGTGACCAAATCAAGAATCATCATATGGGGAGAAGCTACTTGGCTCATGTCAATATGACCAAACCAATAGCAAAGATTGAGCAAGCATAGGGAAGATCACCAATCAGAGAAGCAAAGGGATTAGGAGAGAACCATGAATCTCACCTTCTTGCAAAACTCCTCCAAATCTCCCTCTCCTCACGTATGTGTGTGTGGAATTTTTTTTGTAGCAGTATATGTGTGTAGCAGCAGCAGACCAAAAGAGAACGAGCAGTCCAATCTAGGGGAAAAGGGACCCCCCTTGTACGCCCAGGAATGCCTATATTTATAGGCGTGGGGAGAGCAGCGAAGGCTCTCTGGCGCGCGCCCACGTTCTTTGATCGTGGCATGCATTCGTGTAATCGTGGGAGTGCATGGGTCGTGGGAGTCCCTGCATGCTTCTTTTCTTATATTTCCTTTCTTTAATTAATTGCTCTTTGACCAAGCTTTGAACCGGCCACTAGTCTAATTAGCCCATGTAGTTTTTTTTATTAACGTGTGGGCTTGGACGCTAGCCCATCATTTTGCTTGTGGTGATTAGCTGATCCATTGCCACCTTGTAAATTAGTCTCACCCACTATGCATGCATGTACGTAGACATTTGTATAAATGAGCTGATAATGACTAATTAAAATGGTTTTTTTGGAAAATTCATTCCAATTTCTTTGTCGTGCCATAAAAAAAGATATATGCAAATATTCTTTCATGGACAATTATATGATGGCCTGGCGTTTTCTTCTTATTTCCTTAGATATATATACCGACGCATGTCTTATTTTATCCACCGCGTTGATATTTCACATGATCGATGGAATAGGCCTCGCATTTACCCTACGGTCGATATTTCGAAAACATTATGATTTTATGTAGGTATTTGACACCCGCCGTAGGTGACGGTGTGCATGGATGGAAGTTATGTGTGATTTTAGTCAGGACAAAATTTTCATGAAGATCTTTATTCACTTCGCAAAATTTCCAGATATCGACTCTTTTATTAATTTATTTTGTGTGCCCGCTGTTTTGTACTAAGTGATGGAAATTCACCATGGTCGTTTACATTCAATGGTGTATTTTATCATTTTCACCATTTAAAGTAATTCATTTGTTTTAATCACACTATATTCCCTTTGGCCGAAATCGGTGCCAACAGATGCCCCTCAAGGTCTGAATGCGGGTATTTTTTTAATTAATATCTGGATTCAGAGCTCGAAAATATGCGTATATATTTTTTGTGCGTATTTCCAATACTTGGCATAGCATCGGAGGCGTACGCATATACTGTTATTTTATTCAAAAAATCATCGGCCTGAAATTAGCCTCACGTACATGTGGTACGCTGCTTTGAAAGTCTGTTTGGATCTTCTAATCGGATAAGGACTAAATCTTATGATGTTGTTACGGGGTGGCCGTCATATAACTACGTCCAGCAAGAATATTTGTCCCTCTCTCTCTCTCTCTCTCTCTCTCTCTTTTCTTCACGTCGTCGCCCAGCAGGATCGTTTTCTCCTGCATGCAGTTCGGGAACATCAGCTCAGATCGGATCTTCTGGCCATTAGGTATGTACAGCTATATTACACTATCGTTCTTCTAATTCCTTCTCATCTAGTGTTGATCCTTCTGACCTCTCGTTTTTTGTTTTTGTATAGAAAAGGAAATTTCTAGTCGGGTCGGCAGACTTCAGCGGAATTAGATTTCTAATTGAACTGATGGTGGCTGACGCCCTGGTTATTATGTCCATAAATATCTTTCTGCACCGCTATTTCCAGTGCTCAACATATCATGGCTAATTTGCATGTGAATCTACTCCTGTATAAGCAATTTGCTTTATCTTAGATTCGTCCTTCTTTACCTGTGAACGTCATAAACTGGCTAAATGATTCTTAAGAAACATCATGGGAACGACGCCATGCAGCAACTTGCTTAATTATGTTTAATTATCACCTGCATCAGACTTTAGATCTATAGGAATTCGCCTTTCATGGTCGACGTGCCGGCAAGCTTCTATACGAACTTGGTCCGTCGTACATCCACGAGGCCAAATATGCCTATAAAACAAGTACAGTAGCCTGAAGTCAGAACAATCTCTTTTTTCTTTACTTTAAGATATTACCATATATTTGACATGAAACTCTCTCATAGTTGGCGTGCTGGGGAGCTACGATATTGCTCTGTCCATAGTACAACTATAGGGATAAACATTATATGAAACTGGCATTATTATAGTTGTCTCTCATTTGGCGATCCGGCAAGTCTTCGTGACTTGGTTCGTCACACAGATGTGGAGACTACATGATACTAAATGTACCCCTATATAACACAGTTGAATTTTCTTGCCATCGGCGTTCCGTCAAGCTTCTGTATGAACTTGGACCGTCGCACAGTTATCAAGATCGTTTTTTTAGATATAAGGTGCTCGCTTTTAAGATACAGACTCACATCTTTCTCATGGTTGGTGTGCCGGGAAGCCCGTACATGGGTTTGGTCCATCGTTCATCCAGCCATGAGAATTTTTGTCATTGTATATATGTATGCGTGAATTAATGAGTCGCTCACTAATGGCATTCCAGGAAGTCTATATATGGGCTTGGTTCGTCGCTCGATAGTGATGCTACTGTTTTTATGCATGAGAAATATTTTCAATCATGTGCACCCGTATATATTTTTTACATACTACTTTTGTACCACGGTTTTAAGCTCATGAGGGCGTGGAATATGTTTGATGTTTGTTTGTTTGTTTTTCTTCTTTTTGCATCACAGTTTATACTCGTAAGTGGTTGGAGTAAAAAAATGTGTGTCCCAGTTTACACTCATGAGGATGTGGAGTATTTTTTATGCTTTCTTTTTGCATCACAGTTTATACTCATAAGTCATTGGAGTAAAAGTTTTTCTTGTGCCCCAGTTTATACTCATGATGGTGTGAAGTATTTTTTTTTGTGACCCAGTTTAGACTCTTGAGGGTATGGAGTATATATTTTTTGGGTGCCCCAGTTTAGACACCTGAGGATATGGAGTACGTTTGATGATTTTTTTTGTTTGCATCACAGTTTATACTCGTACGTTGTCGGAGTATTTTTGTTATAAGTCACAGTTTAGACTCGTAAGATACTGGAGTATATGTTTTTTTAGGTGCCCCGGTTTAGACTCGTGAGGGTATGGAGTGAGTTTTTATGATTTGTGTGTTTTTTTTGCATCATAGTTAGACTCATAAGTTTTTGGAGAATATTTTTTTATGCCACAGTTTATACTCGTGAGGTATTGGAGTATGTTTGGTGATTTATTTTTTGCATCATAGTTTAGACTCGTAAGTTGTTGGAGGAGTTTTTTTTTGTGTGCCCCAGTTTATACTCTTGAGGGTATGGAGTATGTTTTATTAATGTTTTTTTCCGTTCTTCTTTTTTTCCTTTGCATCACAGTTTAGACTCGTAAGTTTATTGGAGAGTTTTTTTTTGTGCCCCAGTTTAGACTCGTGAGGGTACGGAGTGTATTTTTATGTGTGCCCCAGCTTATACTCATGAGGGTATGGAGTAATATATATTTTCTATCACAGTTTAGACTCGTAAGTTTATTGGAGTGTTTGTTTTTGTGCCCCAGTTTAGACTCGTGAGGGTATGGAGTACTATATTTTTCCTATCACAGTTTAGGCTCGTAAGTTTATTGGAGTGTATTTTTTTGGGTGCCCCAGTTTAGACTCATGAGGGTATGGAGTAATATATTTTTTATATCACAGTTTAGACTCATAAGTTTATTGGACTGATATTTCTTTTTTTGTGTCACAATTTTCTTTAAATTAAGTGCACACAATGTTGCAACGTTTGTATTGCGAGCATTAATGCAAAACATAAGTCATTTCTATTCAGATTCACTTGTCTTCTATGAGAACAAAATGATGATGATACAAGAACATTTGCTTCCCTCCATCATCATATTAAAAATGCACCTTGCAAATAGGCATAACCATAATATAAAGAAACAATGGTCGTGTACATATTTTCTTTGATCAAGCCTCAACAACCTTTTCTTACGTACTTCACTTGGGAAGGAAGAAACATTTCAGCATGCTCTAAGATAACCAGTTACATACTTCACCCAGAAACAAACATTTCAGTGGGTTCTAAGATAACCAATTATGTTGGAATGTCGCCTATAAACCTCGAAGCTCGCATAGGCATCCAAGCATGCATACTTGATCTGGTCATGGTCTAGGTTGGACTTCTCCCACTGACTGATAGTGATGCTTTTGTCCTTGTTAAGACTTATGTTTGCGACCCTCTTCGCTAGCTTCTCCAATGAAGCCAAATTGCCTGCTTTTTGGTTAGGAACCTTGATACCGAGTCCCTGCACATCAACAGGTTTTCTGATACCCAAGTTATAGAACTTGAGTTTTTCTATGTCATTGCCAATGGCGGCACCCGCAAATTCGACAGTGTCATTGTCAAGGAAGTTGTGCAGAAGTGGAGGGATAAAACTCCTGGCATGATCCTGGTATAGCTGGTAAATTAGGCAATGCTTGCCCACACAAAGCTGCAAGATAGCAGTGCGTTGTGGCTCTTGATTAGAGAGAGCAACTTGTTGCTCAAGTGGAAGCTTCTTACGCTCTTTGCTGTGGACATATCTAGTCTATTCACAGTCAAGGCCGACTACACGACACTTTGCATGATTAAGATACTTTTTCCAGATGAACCTGATGAAGGCAACAATTGTTGAAGGGTTTCTAGTCACCGTAGTATGAATTCTTATACCACCCTTGCTGATATGAAAAAGGCGGTCTGAATGATTGGTGTCGACACTCTTGGGGAATTGGACATAGACTTTTCCAACCTTAATATTGAGAAGGTTGACATGGCGAACATTTCTTCGCTGAGGTTGAGGGCACATCGACTCAAATGAAGTCAAAGAGGAATCATATTCAACGGGTGCTGATGACGACAAGGGACATGACAGTATTGATATTGGGTTCACATGACATGTTTCATAGCCATGGGAATTGGGGTGCTTTCTCTTGCATTCAAGAGGAAACTTGAGAACCGTCTGAGAGCATTCTCCAATGGATTTATCGGCCAGCGGAAGAATAGGCTCTAAAGCATCAACTTGAACTTTATTCTGAACCTTTGACGTCCTTCCATGCAGAAACGATGAGGAGGGAAATATAATCATGGTATTGCCCCCATTCATAGGTTGCTCATAGTGGAGTTTGTCCATTATCTTCCCTTTTCCTTCTTTGTCTACCCTCATACTTCCCCCAAACTCGAGTGGAGAGAATACTTCCATTCCATGATCATGTTCAATTGGTGATGCAGTCATAATATCCAGATGAAGATTTGTTGAAGTCGCACATGGACCAGCTGGCACATCAAGCCAAATGTCTCCAATGCGGAGTCTCACTGACTGCGGTACCCGACCTTCCATACCTTCAAACTTAAGAAAACCATATATTAGTTTTTCTTCATCATTTTTTTCGTGTATGCGTGCATAATATTTTATGTTTTATGTACTATGGAAATTCATGTTTCACAATCCTATGTTGGAATTCGAAGATGAGGGGAGAAATAGGTCCCACCGGGCGTGCCAGAATCTGTTGACGGGAAAATGGCGGGCGTGAAGACACGCGCCCACGTCATTGATACAGAGTGAATAATTTAAATGCGTAAATAAAATGGAGATCAAACATTGCAGGTACATATTTCCAGAACTCTTACATTTACATAAAAAATTCTGTTAATTACATCTCCGAAGAGAAAACCCCTATTAAGAATTCCAACATTTCTACTACATGGGATTACAACATACGACCATTACAAAAATGATAAAAGAAAAGTCTTCCTCCTCGCTGTCGTCGACGCCGGCATGCTCGGGGAAGCCTTGGACTTTGTTGATGTTATCATACGCGATGATTTTCACTTATATTTTATTTTTATTTGATTTGTACTGATATTGGCAGTACATGTGCTCATGCTTGAATGACTTCACTTACTTTTCCATGTTGATTAACCAATATATAAACTTTGATTTATTTTCTTTACTTTGTATGAAAAAGTCATCTTAATGGTTAACCAATCTGTTAAATGAGTATTCAAACATCACGATGCATGCGTATGGGGCATAAACTCATGCACGCGCATGTTCTGTGTATGCAAAATAGTTGTAGTACTCTTTGTATTATGAGTAGATGGCATCTATGTTTTCTTAATATTTGCAAGCCGTATGGGGGATGCATGATCTAGTTTTCATCTTATGCGAAGATAAGCTAGATGCGACCCTTTTGAGCATACACATATATGGAGAAGTGCACTACAATATTTCTAGTGCGATCAGACTCAGACTATGACTCTGGTCATCTTTTAGTTTTTTTAATGTATGTCCATATGAAGGGACCATATAATTTATTTTAGTTGGGTGGATGTACGCCAATTGACCTAGAATTAGCTAGGTAGGACGTGTCCATTTTACTTTGCATGCGCCTACACTAGATTCGCCAATATCTAGTTATTTATCGATGATGACGGCTAGCATTATTTAGGGCCAACACATTTTTATAAAGTGCACCCATTTAGTCTATTTTAGAGACATTTGGTTAATATAATAGCATTTGTAATTTGGGCGGCATTTTGTTTATGCACCATGAAGTGGGATGTCAATTTTCTACGCACCCAACTTTGAACATGGTTAATTATGTTTTGCTACATGACTCAATTTTAGCATATCGGCGGCAGCCTTGCCATTGATTCCCCGCGGGAACCGAGGCAGTTGGGGGAAGACGAGCCGCCGTGTCCCTGACGCGGCTGGCCCGCGGCTTTTTCGCGCCAAAACAGTCCGCCCCGGCGCCCCCGGGCGCCCCCAGCGCGCCGGGTTCGGCCTGGGTCCGCCAGCGCTGTTTTCGGCCCAGGCCGGCGAAAATCGGGCTCCTGGGGCGCGACTGGGCCGTTTTCTCGGTGCCGGCGCAAAAAAAACGCCTGGGGAGGCCTTCCTGGAGGCGCGGCTGGAGATGCCCTTATTAACACGATTCAGGTGGATTTTATCCACGTTATGGGCGGGGCCGTGCGGATCGAGGGCGCGGAGCGCTATAACGATAGGCAGATCACGGGCGTCTGCTGGCAGAACATTTCATCTGAGTCGTTGATCTGGCTAATAAATTATTGACGGTAGGATATGTTTAAGTTGATTTAATCCGAGGGTCCTGGTTATCTTGTGTACACTTTGTTGTGTGGTTTTATAAGAACTTATGTTTGCTCTTTTAATAGTACTATATAGTACGGACTTCCCCAAAAATAAGTACTAGTAGTAGTACTGATCGATGGACCTTTCTTTGATGGGTTGAAAAAAAAAATCTCAATACGCTCATAAGAAAGTGAAAAAGAAAAAGAACAATCAAGCTAACTTAGATTGCCAGCCAGGTAGCCATTTTATTCCTCCTGGCATGCATGCATGCCAAAGGGTGAAATAATGATACACCAAATGATTGGTGCACTTTGGTTGGATCATACCGCCTGTCTGCCACATGCTACATCAAGCAAATAGACAGGCTGCACTTTCTCTTGTGCTCCCCTTCCCTCGTGTAGCCTCCAAAAGTGCAAGATGATACTACCACGCAAAAAGAAGAGTCCATACTCCATGTCTCCATAGACGTGCACATGTATGTGTGTGTCAGCTTTGGTGTTATGCAGTATCTCTACGTATGTACACAAAAGATTTACAATGCTTATGGAAAAAAATAAAAAAATAGGAATATATGTTTTCATTTTTTAAATTTAATCATGCATTTTCGAAATTTTAAGTATGTATACAAAAATATTTACGATGTAAACTAAAAATGTACAACTTGTACGGAAAGAATAGACATAACAAATACAAGTTTAAAAATAACCATGTATTTGGACAATGTTAAACGTGTATATAAGAAATGTTCTAGATGTATAGAATTTTTTTAGAATGTGAATGGAAAATGTAGAAAAAAATATATGTTCTACAATATGGTAATAACGGATTTGTAAAATGCTAAACATGTATATATAAAATGTTCCTTATGTATACAAAAATTGTTCAAAGGTTTATGGAAAATTATACAACCAATAGTACATTATTTTTTTTAAATATAATTATCAGTTTAAAAAATCATAAACATCTATATAAAAAATATTCCTTGTATAAAATATATATATACAACGTGTATGACCAAAGTGAACATCAAAAAATATAAATGGTCAAAAATGTTCATAACGTATTTGGAAAATGTTGAACCTATATATAAAAATTCTTGGAAGTGTATACGAAATTTTTCAAAATAAAACAAAGAAAAACCTGTGAAACCTGGAAAGGAAACACACAAAAAAAGGAAATCAAATGGAAAAAATAAAGTAAAAGCAAGAAAAAATAAAATAAAGAAAAGCAAATCCGGAAAAAAGTGTAAAAGAAACAAGGAATAATGATGAAAAAAATTAAAAAACCGAAGAAAACCCAAGTAGAAAAAAAAAGAATACCGAAAAATAAGAAACAAAAAAAGGACAAAACAGTAAACAAACGAGCGAGGAAGCAACTGAACTAGCATCTCCCACTCGGAAGGATCGTTTAAAAGACGTTTGGAGTTCGAGGAGAATCAAAAGGGGACTGGACCGCAGCTGTTGTTGACTGATGGTAAAGGGGGGGATGATGGTGTGGTGAATGAAGCTGGCAGGGGTGGTAGAGAGGAGGAGGAGGTGGATGACACTAACTCATAGGGGAGTAAGAGGCACAAGGTGGACGAGACAGTATCTATGGACTTGGCAACATTGGCGGCCCCTGGCTCGGGGGACCGCCAGGCCCAATGATTCTTATAGGATGGAACTGCCGCGGGATGCGTCAGTCCCGGGCAGTTCGAGCACTCCTGGAGGTCCAGAGGTGCTACAAACCAGATGTGCTTTTTTTGTCTGAAGCACATTTGTCTGACGCGGGGGCGGAGAAGTTGATGACCAAGTTAGGATTTCAGGAGAGGTTGGTCGACCCGAGCGATGGTAGGGCAGGAGGTCTAGTGATGTTCTGGAGACGGGGGATGGATATCACAAAACTCGATGTAACAAGTAATTTTATTGATGTCATTGTTGATGACGGAAGGAAGTGGAGATGTACAGGCTTTTACGGAGAACCGGCTAGAGAAAATAAACACAAATCTTGGGAGTATCTGCGTTCATTACATCAGGTCATGGATATACCATGGATGGTATTTGGAGAATTTAATGAGATCCTATTTGCACATGAGAAGGAGGGGGGAGCGGTGCGGGAGCAGCGTCTAATGCAAGGGTTCAGGGATGCTTTGGCTGACTGTAACCTGGATGATATGGGAGCGTTGGGGGATAGTTTTACGTGGAGCAGAGGGCGGATAAAGGAGCAATTGGACAGAGCAGTGTGTAACTCCCGATGGAATATATTGTTCCCGCATGTGGGAGTGCTGAATGGTGAAATGACAAAATCGGACCATCGACCCTTGGTGGTGAATACTGAATTTTATGCGGAGCAGAGCAGGCCAAGGGGAGCGAAGCGAAGGTTCAAAGCAAGATGGTTAAAGGAGGAATCGGTGGAGGAGGTAGTAAGAATGGCGTGGCAACGTGCGGAGATGCTAGGGATTGGGCCGTTTAAGCCAAAGATTGATGCAGTACACGTAGAGCTGCACAAGTGGAATAGAGAGGTGCTGAAGAGGCCACGGAAGAGGATGGCGGCCCTAAAGGCAGAGCTGGAGGATCTGAGGAGGGGGCCGGCTACGGGTGCAGCTATAGACAGACAGAAGGAGATACTGCTAGTCATTGAGAATCTATTGGAACAGGAAGAAATGGAATGGGTGCAAAGGGGCCGAGCTAACTGGCTAAAACATGGGGATAGAAACACAAGCTTCTTTCACATGTATGCCTCAGCTAGGAGAAAGAGAAATACTATAAAGAGTTTACAGGATGAGAATGGAGTGGTGCAAGAAGGACAAGCAGAGATGGCGAACATTATACACGCGTATTTTACTAACTTGTTTACTTCGCAGGTGAACATACCAAATGAGGAAGTAATACAAAAAGTGGTGCCCAAAGTGACGGTGCAAATGAATGAGGCCCTTCTGGCATCGTTTAATGAAGATGATGTGCGCAGAGCACTTTTCAGTATAGGGGATTTCAAGGCCCCTGGACCGGATGGATTACATGTGGCGTTCTACAAGCAGTTTTGGAGTATGATCAAGGGCGATCTAGTGAAGGAGGTGTTGTAAGCCATAAACACAGGCAAGATACCTGACGGGTGGAATAGCACAACTATTGTGCTGATCCCTAAGGTGGCTGCACCTGTTGGGGAACGTTGCAGAAAACAAAAATTTTCCTACGGTTTCACCAAGATCCATCTAGGAGTTCATCTAGCAACGAGTGATCGGATTGCATCTACATACCTTTGTAGATCACGCGCGGAAGCGTTCAAAGAACGGGCATGAGGAAGGCGTACTCGACGTGATCCAAATCACCGGAGATCCTAGCGCCGAACGGACGGCACCTCCGCGTTCAACACACGTACGGTCAGCGTAACGTCTCCTTCTTCTTGATCCAGCAAGGGGAAGGGATGTTGGGGAACGTTGCAGAAAACAAAAAATTTCCTATTCGTTTCACCAAGATCATCTAGGAGTTCATCTAGCAACGAGTCATTCAGATGCATCTACATACCTTTGTAGATGGCGCACGGAAGCGTTCAAAAGAACGGTGATGATGTAGTCGTACTCGACGTGATCCAAATCACCGATGACCAGCGCCGAACGGACGGCACCTCCGCGTTCAACACACGTACGGGACGGGAGACGTCTCCTCCTTCTTGATCCAGCAAGGGGGGAGGAGAGATTGATGAAGATCCAGCAGCACGACGGCGTGGTGGTGGATGCAGGGCGTCACAGAAGCAGAGCTTCGCCAAGACTACGAGGGAGAGACGTAACGGGGGGAGATGGAGGCGCCAGGGGCTGGTGTGAAATCCCTCCTCTCCCCCCCACTATATATAGGGGTGCCAGGGGGGGCGCCGGCCCTAGTAGATGAGATCTCATAGGGGCGGCGGCCAAGGGGAGTCCCTCCCCCCCAAGGCACCTAGGGTGCCTTCCACCACATGGACTCTTCCATGGTGGAAATCCTAGGCGCATGGGCCTATAGGGGCTGGCGCCCCAGCCCACTATGGGCTGGGTTCCCTACTATTTCAGCCCATGGGGCCCTCCGGGATAGGTGGCCCCACCCGGTGGACCCCCGGGACCCTTCCGGTTGTCCCGGTACAATACCCGTGACCTCGAAACTTGTCCCGATGGCCGAAATAGCACTTCCTATATATAATTCTTTACCTCCGTACCATTCCAGAACTCCTCGTGATGTCTGGGATCTCATCTGGGACTCCGAACAACTTTTGGGTTAGTGCATATTCATATCTCACAACCCTAGCGTCATCGAACCTTAAGTGTGTAGACCCTACGGGTTCGGGAGACATGCAGACATGACCGAGACGACTCTCCGGTCAATAACCAACAGCGGGATCTGGATACCCATGTTGGCTCCCACATGCTCCCACGATGATCTCATCGAATGAACCACGATGTGTCGAGTATTCAATCAACCCCGTACGCAATTCCCTTTGTCAATCGATATGTTACTTGCCCGAGATTCGATCGTCGGTATCCCAATACCTCGTTCAATCTCGTTACCGGCAAGTCACTTTACTCGTACCGTAATGCATGATCCCGTGACCAGACACTTGGTCACTTTGAGCTCATTATGATGATGCATTACCGAGTGGGCCCAGCGATACCTCTCCGTCATACGGAGTGACAAATCCCAGTCTTGATCCATGTCAACCCAACAGACACTTTCGGAGATACCCGTAGTCACCTTTATAGTCACCCAGTTACGTTGTGACGTTTGGTATACCCAAAGCACTCCTACGGTATCCGGGAGTTACACGATCTCATGGTCTAAGGAAAAGATACTTGACATTGGAAAACTCTAGCAAACGAACTATACGATCTTGTGCTATGTTTAGGATTGGGTCTTGTCCATCACATCATTCTCCTAATGATGTGATCTCGTTATCAATGACATCCAATGTCCATAGTCAGGAAACCATGACTATCTGTTGATCAACGAGCTAGTCAACTAGAGGCTTACTAGGGACATGTTGGTGTCTGTTATTCACACATGTATTATGATTTCCGGATAATACAATTATAGCATGAATAAAGACAATTATCATGAACAAGGAAATATAATAATAATGCTTTTATTATTGCCTCTAGGGCATATTTCCAACAGTCTCCCACTTGCACTAGAGTCAATAATCTAGTTACATTGTGATGAATCGAACACCCATGGAATTCTGGTGTTGATCATGTTTTGCTCTAGGGAGAGGTTTAGTCAACGGATCTGCTACATTCAGGTCCGTGTGCACTTTACAAATTTCTATGTCTCCATCTTGAACATTTTCACGAATGGAGTTGAAGCGACGCTTGATGTGCCTTGTCTTCTTGTGAAACCTGGGCTCCTTGGCAAGAGCAATAGCTCCAGTGTTGTCACAGAAGAGCTTGATCGGCCCCGACGCATTGGGTATGACTCCTAGGTCGGTGATGAACTCCTTCACCCGTATTGCTTCATGTGCTGCCTTCGAGGCTGCCATGTACTCCGCTTCACATGTAGATCCCCCCACGACGCTCTGCTTGCAGCTGCACCAGCTCACTGCTCCACCATTCAACATATACACGTATCCGGTTTGTGACTTAGAGTCATCCAGATCTGTGTCGAAGCTAGCGTCGACGGATCCCTTTACGACGAGCTCTTCGTCACCTCCATAAACGAGAAACATTTCCTTAGTCCTTTTCAGGTACTTCAGGATATTCTTGACTGCTGTCCAGTGTTCCTTGCCGGGATTACTTTGGTACCTTCCTACCAAACTTACGGCAAGGTTTACATCAGGTCTGGTACACAGCATGGCATACATAATAGAACCTATGGCTGAGGCATAGGGGATGACACTCATCTCTTCTATTTCTTCTGCCGTGGTCGGACATTGAGCTGAGCTCAATTTCATACCTTGCAACACAGGCAAGAACCCCTTCTTAGACTGATCCATATTGAACTTCTTCAATATCTTATCAAGGTATGTGCTTTGTGAAAGACCTATGAGGTGTCTCGATCTATCTCTATAGATTTTGATGCCTAATATATAAGTAGCTTCTCCAAGGTCCTTCATTGAAAAACTCTTATTCAAGTAGGCCTTGATGCTGTCCAAGAGATCTATATCATTTCCCATCAAAAGTATGTCATCTACATATAGTATGAGAAATGCTACAGAGCTCCCACTCACTTTCTCGTAAACGCAGGCTTCTCCATAAGTCTGCGTAAACCCAAACGCTTTGATCATCTCATCAAAGCGAATGTTCCAACTCCGAGATGCTTGCACCAGCCCATAAATCGAGCGTTGGAGCTTGCACACCTTGTTAGCATTCTTAGGATCGACAAATCCTTCCGGCTGCATCATATACAATTCTTCCTTAAGGAAACCATTAAGGAATGCCGTTTTGACGTCCATTTGCCATATCTCATAATCGTAGAATGCGGCAATTGCTAACATGATTCGGACGGACTTCAGCTTCGCTACCGGTGAGAAAGTCTCATCGTAGTCAACCCCTTGAACTTGTCGATAACCCTTAGCGACAAGTCGAGCTTTATAGATGGTCACATTACCATCCGCGTCTGTCTTCTTCTTAAAGATCCATTTGTTTTCTATGGCTCGCCATTCAACGGGCAAGTCAGTCAAAGTCCATACTTCGTTTTCATACATGGATCCTATCTCGGATTTCATGGCTTCTAGCCATTTGTCGGAATCCGGGCCTGCCATCGCTTCTTCATAGTTCGAAGGTTCATCGTTGTCTAACAACATGATTTCCAAGACAGGGTTGCTGTACCACTCTGGTGCGGAACGTGTCCTTGTGGACCTTCGAATTTCAGCAGGAGCTTGATCAGAAGTATCTTGATCATTATCATTAACTTCCTCTCTAGTCGGTGCAGGCACCTCAGGAACATTTTCTTGAGTTGCGCCATTTTCCGGTTCAAGAGGTAACACTTCATCAAGTTCTACTTTCCTCCCACTTACTTCTTTCGAGAGAAACTCTTTCTCTAGAAAGGACCCATTTTTGGAAACAAAGATCTTGCCTTCGGATCTGAGGTAGAAGGTGTACCCAATAGTTTCTTTTGGGTATCCGATGAAGACGCATTTTTCCGACTTGGGTTTGAGCTTTTCAGGTTGAAGTTTCTTGACATAAGCATCGCATCCCCAAACTTTTAGAAACGACAGCTTAGGTTTCTTCCCAAACCATAATTCATACGGTGTCGTCTCAACGGATTTCGACGGAGCCCTATTTAAAGTGAATGCGGCAGTCTCTAAAGCATAGCCCCAAAAAGATAGCGGTAATTCAGTAAGAGACATCATAGACCGCACCATATCCAATAGAGTGCGATTAGGACGTTCGGACACACCGTTACGCTGAGGTGTTCTAGGCGGCGTGAGTTGTGAAACTATTCCACATTTTCTTAAGTGTGTGCCAAACTCGTGACTCAAGTATTCTCCTCCACGATCTGATCGTAGAAACTTGATTTTCCTGTCACGTTGATTTTCAACCTCACTCTGAAATTCCTTGAACTTTTCAAAGGTTTCAGACTTGTGTTTCATTAAGTAGATATACCCATACCTACTTAAATCATCAGTGAGGGTGAGAACATAACGATAGCCACCGCGAGCCTCAACACTCATTGGACCGCACACATCAGTATGTATGATTTCCAATAAGTCAGTTGCTCGCTCCATTGTTCCTGAGAACGGAGTCTTGGTCATTTTACCCATAAGGCATGGTTCGCATGTGTCAAATGATTCATAATCAAGAGACTCTAAAAGTCCATCTGCATGGAGCTTCTTCATGCGTTTGACACCTATGTGACCAAGGCGGCAGTACCACAAGTATGTGGGACTATCATTATCAACCTTACTTCTTTTGGTACTCACATTATGAACATGTGTATCATCACGTTCGAGATTCATAAAGAATAAACCATTCACCATAGGAGCATGACCATAAAACATATCTCTCATAAAAATGGAACAACCATTATTCTCAGATTTAAAAGAGTAGCCATCTCGAATTAAACGAGATCCCGATACAATGTTCATGCTCAAAGCTGGCACTAAATAACAATTATTAAGGTTTAAAACTAATCCCGAAGGGAGATGCAGAGGCAGCGTGCCAACGGCGATCACATTGACCTTGGAACCATTCCCGACGCGCATCGTCATCTCGTCCTTTGCCAGTTTCCGCTTATTCCGCAGCCCCTGCTTTGAGTTACAAATGTGAGCAACTGCACCGGTATCAAATACCCAGGAGCTACTACGGGCACTAGTAAGGTACACATCAATTACATGTATATCACATATACCTTTTGTTTTGCCGGCCTTCTTATCCGCTAAGTACTTAGGGCAGTTCCGCTTCCAGTGACCGCTTCCCTTGAAATAAAAGCACTCAGTCTCGGGCTTGGGTCCATTCTTTGGCTTCTTCCCGGCAGCTTGCTTGCCAGGCGCGGCAACCTCCTTGCCATCCTTCTTGAAGTTCTTTTTACCCTTGCTTTTCTTGAACTTAGTGGTTTTATTGACCATCAACACTTGATGCTCCTTCTTGACTTCTACCTCCGCTGATTTCAGCATAGAGAACAACTCAGGAATGGTCTTTTGCATCCCCTGCATGTTGAAGTTCATCACAAAGCTCTTGTAGCTTGGTGGAAGCGACTGGAGGATTCTGTCAATGACCGCATCATCCGGGAGATTAACTCCCAGCTGAGACAAGCGGTTATGTAACCCAGACATAGTGAGTATGTGCTCACTGACAGAACTATTTTCCTCCATCTTACAGCTGAAGAACTTATCGGAGACTTCATATCTCTCGATCCGGGCATGAGCTTGAAAAACCATTTTCAGCTCTTCGAACATCTCATATGCTCCATGTCTCTCAAAACGTTTTTGGAGCCCCGGCTCTAAGCTGTAAAGCATGCGGCACTGAACGAGGGAGTAGTCGTCAACACGTGTCTGCCAAGCGTTCATAACGTCTTGGTTCTGTGGGACGGGAGGATCACCTAGCGGTGCTTGTAGGACATAATCTTTCTTGGCAGCTATGAGGATGATCCTCAGGTTCCGGACCCAGTCCGTATAGTTGTTGCCATCATCTTTCAGCTTGGTTTTCTCTAGGAACGCGTTGAAGTTGAGGACTACGTTGGCCATTTGATCTACAAGACATATTGCAAAGATTTTAGACTAAGTTCATGATAATTAAGTTCATCTAATCAAATTATTAATGAACTCCCACTTAGATTAGACATCCCTCTAGTCATCTAAGTATTACATGATCCGAGTTAACTAGACCGTGTCCGATCATCACGTGAGACGGACTAGTCAACGTCGGTGAACATCTTCATGTTGATCGTATCTTCTATACGACTCATGCTCGACCTTTCGGTCTTCTGTGTTCCGAGGCCATGTCTGTACATGCTAGGCTCGTCAAGTCAACCTAAGTGTTTGCATGTGTAAATCTGTCTTACACCCGTTGTATGTGAACGTCTGAATAAAACACCCGATCATCACGTGGTGTTTTGAAACAGCGAACTGTCGCAACGGTGCACAGTTAGGGGGAACAATTCTTGAAATTATTATGAGGGATCATCTTATTTACTACCGTCGTTCTAAGTAAACAAGATGCAAAACATGATAAACATCACATGCAATCAATTAATAAACGTGACATGATATGGCCAATATCACATAGCTCCTTTGATCTCCATCTTGGGGCTCCATGATCATCTTGTCACTGGCTTGACACCATCATCTCCATCATCATGATCTCCATCATCGTGTCTCCATGAAGTTGCTCGCCAACTATTACTTCTACTACTATGGCTAACGCGTTTAGCAATAAAGTAAAGTAATTTACATGGCATTCCTCGATGACACGCAGGTCATATAAAAGAATAAAGACAACTCCTATGGCTTCTGCCGGTTGTCATACTCATCTACATGCAAATCGTGATTCCTATTACAATAGCATGAACATCTCATACATCACATATAGATCATTCATCATTCATCACAACTTTGGCCATATCATATCACAACCCACTCGCTGCAAAAACAAGTTAGACGTCCTCTAATTGTTGTTGCAAGTTTTACGTGGCTGAATTAGGGTTCTAGCAAGAACGTCTTCTTACCTACGTTAAAGCCACAACGTGATTTGTCAACTTCTATTTACCCTTCATAAGGACCCTGTTCATCGAATCCGCTCCAACTAAAGTGGGAGAGACAGACACCCGCCAGCCACCTTATGCAACTGGTGCATGTTAGTCGGTGGAACCGGTCTCACGTAAGCGTACGTGTAAGGTTGGTCCGGGCCGCTTCATCCCACAATACTGCTGAAGCAAGAAAAGACTAGTAACGGCAAGAAAGTTGACAAATCTACGCCCACAACAAATTGTGTTCTACTCGCGCAAGAAGAACTACGCATAGACCTAGCTCTGATACCACTGTTGGGGAACGTTGCAGAAAACAAAAAATTTCCTATTCGTTTCACCAAGATCATCTAGGAGTTCATCTAGCAACGAGTCATTGGATGCATCTACATACCTTTGTAGATGGCGCACGGAAGCGTTCAAAAGAACGGTGATGATGTAGTCGTACTCGACGTGATCCAAATCACCGATGACCAGCGCCGAACGGACGGCACCTCCGCGTTCAACACACGTACGGGACGGGAGACGTCTCCTCCTTCTTGATCCAGCAAGGGGGGAGGAGAGGTTGATGAAGATCCAGCAGCACGACGGCGTGGTGGTGGATGCAGGGCGTCACAGAAGCAGGGCTTCGCCAAGACTACGAGGGAGAGACGTAACGGGGGGAGATGGAGGCGCCCGGGGCTGGTGTGAAATCCCTCCTCTCCCCCCCACTATATATAGGGGTGCCATGGGGAGGGCGCCGGCCCTAGTAGATGAGATCTACTAGGGGGGGCGGCGGCCAAGGGGAGGTTTCCCTCCCCCCCAAGGCACCTAGGGGTGCCTTCCACCACATGGACTCTTCCATGGTGGAAACCCTAGGCGCATGGGCCTATAGGGGCTGGCGCCCCAGCCCACTATGGGCTGGGTTCCCTCCTATTTCAGCCCATGGGGCCCTCCGGGATAGGTGGCCCCACCCGGTGGACCCCCGGGACCCTTCCGGTGGTCCCGGTACAATACCGATAACCCCGAAACTTGTCCCGATGCCCGAAACAGCACTTCCTATATATAATTCTTTACCTCCGGACCATTCCGGAACTCCTCGTGACGTCCGGGATCTCATCTGGGACTCCGAACAACATTCAGGTTTCTGCATATACATATCTTCACAACCCTAGCGTCACTGAACCTTAAGTGTGTAGACCCTACGGGTTCGGGAGACAAGCAGACATGACCGAGACGACTCTCCAGTCAATAACCAACAACGGGATCTGGATACCCATGTTGGCTCCCACATGCTCCACGATGATCTCATCGGATGAACCACGATGTCGAGGATTCAATCAACCCCGTACGCAATTCCCTTTGTCAATCGATATGTTACTTGCCCGAGATTCGATCGTCGGTATCCCAATACCTCATTCAATCTCGTTACCGGCAAGTCACTTTACTCGTACCGTAATGCATGATCCCGTGACCAGACACTTGGTCACTTTGAGCTCATTATGATGATGCATTACCGAGTGGGCCCAGTGATACCTCTTCGTCATACGGAGTGACAAATCCCAGTCTTGATCCATGTCAACCCAACAGACACTTTCGGAGATACCCGTAGTCTACCTTTATAGTCACCCAGTTACGTTGTGACGTTTGGTATACCCAAAGCACTCCTACGGTATCCGGGAGTTACACGATCTCATGGTCTAAGGAAAAGATACTTTGACATTGGAAAACTGTAGCAAACGAACTATACGATCTTGTGCTATGTTTAGGATTGGGTCTTGTGCATCACATCATTCTCCTAATGATGTGATCTCGTTATCAATGACATCCAATGTCCATAGTCAGGAAACCATGACTATCTGTTTGATCAACGAGCTAGTCAACTAGAGGCTTACTAGGGACATGTTGGTGTCTGTTATTCACACATGTATTATGATTTCCGGATAATACAATTATAGCATGAATAAAGACAATTATCATGAACAAGGAAATATAATAATAATGTTTTTATTATTGCCTCTAGGGCATATTTCCAACAGTCTCCCACTTGCACTAGAGTCAATAATCTAGTTACATTGTGATGAATCGAACACCCATGGAATTCTGGTGTTGATCATGTTTTGCTCTAGGGAGAGGTTTAGTCAACGGATCCGCTACATTCAGGTCCGTATGTACTTTACAAATATCTATGTCTCCATCTTGAACATTTTCACGAATGGAGTTGAAGCGACGCTTGATGTGCCTTGTCTTCTTGTGAAACCTGGGCTCCTTGGCAAGTGCAATAGCTCCAGTGTTGTCACAGAAGAGCTTGGTCGGCCCGACGCATTGGGTATGACTCCTAGGTCAGTGATGAACTCCTTCACCCTAATTGCTTCATGCGCTGCCTCCGAGGCTGCCATGTACTCCGCTTCACATGTAGATCCCGCCACGACGCTCTGCTTGCAAATGCACCAGCTTACTGCCCCACCATTCAAAATATACACGTATCCGGTTTGTGCCTTTGAGTCATCCAGATCTGTGTCGAAGCTAGCGTCGACGTAACCCTTTACGACGAGCTCTTCGTCACCTCCATAAACGAGAAACATTTCCTTAGTCCTTTTCAGGTACTTCAGGATATTCTTGACCGCTGTCCAGTGTTCCTTGCCGGGATTACTTTGGTATCTTCCTACCAAACTTACGGCAAGGTTTACATCAGGTCTGGTACACAGCATGGCATACATAATAGAACCTATGGCTGAGGCATAGGGGATGACACTCATCTCTTCTATATCTTCTGCCGTGGTTGGACATTGAGCTGAGCTCAATTTCACACCTTGCAACACAGGCAAGAACCCCTTCTTAGACTGATCCATATTGAACTTCTTCACTGAAAGACCTATGAGGCGTCTTGATCTATCTCTGTAGATCTTGATGCCTAATATATAAGCAGCTTCTCCAAGGTCCTTCATTGAAAAACTCTTATTCAAGTAGGCCTTAATGCTATCCAAGAGTTCTATATCATTTCCCATCGAAAGTATGTCATCTACATATAATATGAGAAATGCTACAGAGCTCCCACTCACTTTCTTGTAAACACAGGCTTCTCCATAAGTCTGCGTAAACCCAAACGCTTTGATCATCTCATCAAAGCGAATGTTCCAACTCCGAGATGCTTGCACCAGCCCATAAATCGAGCGTTGGAGCTTGCACACCTTGTCAGCATACTTAGGATCGACAAAACCTTCCGGCTGCATCATATACAATTCTTCCTTAAGGAAACCATTAAGGAATGCCGTTTTGACGTCCATTTGCCATATTTCATAATCATAGAATGCGGCAATTGCTAACATGATTCGGACGGACTTTAGCTTCGCTACCGGTGAGAAAGTCTCATCGTAGTCAACCCCTTGAACTTGTCGATAACCCTTAGCGACAAGCCGAGCTTTATAGATGGTCACATTACCATCCACATCTGTCTTCTTCTTAAAGATCCATTTATTTTCTATGGCTCGCCGCTCAACGGGCAAGTCAGTCAAAGTCCATACTTCGTTTTCATACATGGATCCTATCTCGGATTTCATGGCTTCTAGCCATTTGTCGGAATCCGGGCCCGCCATCGCTTCTTCATAGTTCGAAGGTTCACCGTTGTCTAACAACATGATTTCCAAGACAGGGTTGCCGTACCACTCTGGTGCAGAACGTGTCCTCGTGGACCTTCGAATTTCAGTAGGAGCTTGATCAGAAGTATCTTGATCTTCATCGTTAACTTCCTCTCTTGTCGGTGCAGGCACCTCAGAAACATTTTCTTGAGTTGCGCCATTTTCCGGTTCAAGAGGTAATACTTCATCAAGGTCTACTTTCCTCCCACTTACTTCTTTCGAGAGAAACTCTTTCTCTAGAAAGGACCCATTATTGGCAACAAAGATCTTGCCTTCGGATCTGAGGTAGAAGGTATACCCAATAGTTTCTTTAGGGTATCCTATGTAGACGCATTTTTCCGATTTGGGTTCGAGCTTTTCAGGTTGAAGTTTCTTGACATAAGCATCGCATCCCCAAACTTTTAGAAACGACAGCTTAGGTTTCTTCCCAAACCATAATTCATACGGTGTCGTCTCAACGGATTTCGACGGATCCCTATTTAAAGTGAATGCGGCAGTCTCTAAAGCATACCCCCAAAAAGATAGCGGTAAATCGGCAAGAGACATCATAGATCGCACCATATTGAATAGAGTGCGATTACGACGTTCGGACACACCATTACGCTGAGGTGTTCCAGGCGGCGTGAGGTGTGAAACTATTCCACATTTTCTTAAGTGTGTGCCAAACTCGTGACTCAAGTATTCTCCTCCACGATCTGATCGCAGGAACTTGATTTTCCTGTCACGTTGATTCTCAACCTCACTCTGAAATTCCTTGAACTTTTCAAAGGTCTCAGACTTGTGTTTCATTAAGTAGACATACCCATATCTACTCAAGTCATCAGTGAGGGTGAGAACATAACGATAGCCACCGCGAGCCACAACACTCATTGGACCGCACACATCAGTATGTATGATTTCCAATAAGTTGGTTGCTCGCTCCATTGTTCCTGAGAACGGAGTCTTGGTCATTTTACCCATGAGGCATGGTTCGCACGTGTCAAATGATTCGTAATCAAGAGACTCTAAAAGTCCATCAGCATGGAGCTTCTTCATGCGTTTGACACCTATGTGACCAAGGCGGCAGTGCCACAAGTATGTGGGACTATCATTATCAATCTTACATCTTTTGGTACTCACACTATGAACATGTGTAGCATTACGCTCGAGATTCATTAAGAATAAACCATTCACCATCGGAGCATGACCATAAAACATATCTCTCATATAAATAGAACAACCATTATTCTCGGATTTAAATGAGTAGCCATCTCGAATTAAACAAGATCCTGATACAATGTTCATGCTCAAAGCTGGCACTAAATAACAATTATTAAGGTTTAAAACTAATCTCGAAGGTAAATGTAGAGGTAGCGTGCTGACGGCGATCACATTGACCTTGGAACCATTCCCGACGCGCATCGTCACCTCGTCCTTCGCCAGTCTCCGCTTATTCCGCAGCTCCTGTTTTGAGTTACAAATGTGAGCAACTGCACCGGTATCAAATACCCAGGAGCTACTACGAGTACTGGTAAGGTACACATCAATTACATGTATATCACATATACCTTTCGTTTTGCCGGCCTTCTTGTCCGCTAAGTATTTGGGGCAGTTCCGCTTCCAGTGACCACTCTTCTTGCAATAAAAGCACTCAGTCTCGGGCTTGGGTCCATTCTTTGGCTTCTTCCCGGCAGCTTGCTTGCCGGGCGCGGCAACTCCCTTGCCGTCCTTCTTGAAGGCTTTCTTACCCTTGCCCTTCTTGAACTTAGTGGTTTTATTCACCATCAACACTTGATATTCCTTTTTGACTTCTACCTCTGCTGATTTCAGCATTGCAAATACTTCAGGAATGGTCTTTTCCATCCCCTGCATATTGAAGTTCATCACAAAGCTCTTGTAGCTCGGTGGAAGCGACTGAAGGATTATGTCAATGACCGCGTCATCCGGGAGATTAACTCCCAGCTGAGTCAAGCGGTTATGCAACCCAGACATAGTGAGTATGTGCTCACTGACAGAACTGTTCTCCTCCATCTTACAGCTGAAGAACTTGTCGGAGACTTGATATCTCTCGACCCGGGCATGAGCTTGGAAAACCATTTTCAGCTCTTCGAACATCTCATATGCTCCGTGTCTCTTAAAACGCTTTTGGAGCCCCGGCTCTAAACTGTAAAGCATGCCGCACTGAACGAGGGAGTAGTCATCGGTACGTGCCTGCCAAGCGTTCATAACGTCTTGTTCTGCAGGGAGAATAGGTGTGTCACCTAGCGGTGCTTGTAGGACATAATCTTTCTTGGCAGCTATGAGGATGATCCTCAGGTTCCGGACCCAGTCCGTGTAGTTGCTGCCATCGTCTTTCAGCTTGGTTTTCTCTAGGAACGTGTTGAAGTTGAGGACTACGTTGGCCATTTGATCTACAAGACATATTGTAAAAATTTTAGACTAAGTTCATGATAATTAAGTTCATCTAATCAAATTATTCAATGAACTCCCGCTTAGATAGACATCCCTCCTGTAATCTAAGTATAACATGATCCGAGTTAACTAGGCCGTGTCCGATCATCACGTGAGACGGACTAGTCAACATCGGTGAACATCTTCATGTTGATCGTATCTTCTATACGACTCATGCTCGACCTTTCGGTCTTCTGTGTTCCGAGGCCATGTCTGTACATGCTAGGCTCGTCAAGTCAACCTAAGTGTTTGCACGTGTAAATCTGTCTTACACCCGTTGTATGTGAACGTTAGAATCTAACACCCGATCATCACGTGGTGCTTCGAAACAACGAACTGTCGCAACGGTGCACAGTTAGGGGGAACACTTTCTTGAAATTATTATGAGGGATCATCTTATTTACTACCGTTGTTCTAAGCAAACAAGATGCAAAAACATGATTAAACATCACATGCAATCAAATAATAATAGTGACATGATATGGCCAATATCACATAGCTCCTTTGATCTCCATCTTGGGGCTCCATGATCATCTTGTCACCGGCATGACACCATGATCTCCATCATCATGATCTCCATCATCGTGTCTCCATGAAGTTGCTCGCCAACTATTACTTCTACTACTATGGCTAACGCGTTTAGCAATAAAGTAAAGTAATTTACATGGCGTTTCTCAATGACACGCAGGTCATACAAAAAATAAAGACAACTCCTATGGCTCCTGCCGGTTGTCATACTCATCGACATGCAAGTCGTGATTCCTATTACAATAGCATGAACATCTCATACATCACATATATATCATTCATCATTCATCACAACTTTGGCCATATCATATCACAAAGCACTTGCTGCAAAAACAAGTTAGACGTCCTCTAATTGTTGTTGCAAGTTTTACGTGGCTGAAGTAGGGTTCTAGCAAGAACGTTTTCTTACCTACGTGAAAGCCACAACGTGATTTGTCAACTTCTATTTACCCTTCATAAGGACCCTTTTCATCGAATCCGCTCCAACTAAAGTGGGAGAGACAGACACCCGCTAGCCACCTTATGCAACTTGTGCATGTTAGTCGGTGGAACCGGTCTCACGTAAGCGTACGTGTAAGGTTGGTCCGGGCCGCTTCATCCCATAATACCGTTGAAGCAAGATAAGACTAGTAGCGGCAAGAAAGTTGACAACATCAACGTCCACAACAAATTGTGTTCTACTCGTGCAAGAGAACTACGCATAGACCTAGCTCATGATGCCACTGTTGGGGAACGTTGCAGAAAACAAAAATTTTCCTACGGTTTCACCAAGATCCATCTAGGAGTTCATCTAGCAACGAGTGATCGGATTGCATCTACATACCTTTGTAGATCACGCGCGGAAGCGTTCAAAGAACGGGGATGAGGAAGGCGTACTCGACGTGATCCAAATCACCGGAGATCCTAGCGCCGAACGGACGGCACCTCCGCGTTCAACACACGTACGGTCAGCGTAACGTCTCCTTCTTCTTGATCCATCAAGGGGAAGGGAGAGGTTGAGGAAGATGGCTCCAACAGCAGCACGACGGCGTGGTGGTGATGGAGCTGCAGTACTCCGGCAGGGCTTCGCCAAGCTCTATGGAGGAGGAGGAGGTGTTGGAGAGGGAGAGGGAGGCACCAAAGGCGTGGATTGAGAGGCCCTCCTTCCCCACTATATATAGGGAGTCCAAGGGGGGGCGCCGGCCCTAGGAGTCCAATCTCCTAGGGGGGTGCGGCCAAGGAAGGAATCCCTCCTCCCCAAGGCACCTAGGAGGTGCCTTCCCCTTTTGGGACTCTTCCCTTCCTTGAACCCTAGGCGCATGGGCCTCTTGGGGCTGGTGCCCTTGGCCCATATAGGCCAAGGCGCACCCCCTACAGCCCTTGTGGCCCCCCGGGGCAGGTGGCCCCACCCGGTGGACCCCCGGGACCCTTCCGGTGGTCCCGGTACAATACCGGTGACCCCGAAACTTGTCCCGATGCCGGAAATAGCACTTCCTATATATAATTCTTTACCTCCGGACCATTCCGGAACTCCTCGTGACATCCGGTATCTCATCCGGGACTCCGAACAACATTCAGGTTACTGCATATACATATCCCTACAACCCTAGCGTCACCGAACCTTAAGTGTGTAGACCCTACGGGTTCGGGAGACATGTAGACATGACCGAGATCGCTCTTCGGTCAATAACCAACAGCGGGATCTGGATACCCATGTTGGCTCCCACATGCTCCTCGATGATCTCATCGGATGAACCACGATGTCGAGGATTCAAGCAACCCCGTATACAATTCCCTTTGTCAATCGGTATGTTACTTGCCCGAGATTCGATCGTCGGTATCCCAATACCTCGTTCAATCTCATTACCGGCAAGTCACTTTACTCGTACCATAATGCATGATCCCGTGACCAGACACTTGGTCACTTTGAGCTCATTATGATGATGCATTACCGAGTGGGCCCAGTGATACCTCTTCGTCATACGGAGTGACAAATCCCAGTCTTGATCCGTGTCAACCCAATAGACACTTTCGGAGATACCCGTAGTATACCTTTATAGTCACCCAGTTACGTTGTGACGTTTGGTACACCCAAAGCACTCCTACGGTATTCGGGAGTTACACGATCTCATGGTCTAAGGAAAAGACACTTGACATTGGAAAACTCTAGCAAACGAACTATACGATCTTGTGCTATGTTTAGGATTGGGTCTTGTCCATCACATCATTCTCCTAATGATGTGATCTCGTTATCAATGACATCCAATGTCCATAGTCAGGAAACCATGACTATCTGTTGATCAACGAGCTAGTCAACTAGAGGCTTACTAGAGACATGTTGGTGTCTATTATTCACACATGTATTACGATTTCCGGATAATACAATTATAGCATGAATAAAGACAATTATCATGAACAAGGAAATATAATAATAATGCTTTTATTATTGCCTCTAGGGCATATTTCCAACAACACCAACCAACATCACGCAATTTAGACCGATTAGTCTGTGTAATGTGGCCTACAAGATCATCTCGAAGATGTTGGCTAATCGGTTGAAAGGAATCCTGTCGGAGATCATTAGCCCGACGCAAAGCGCATTTGTTCCCGGGAGATTGATCACGGACAATATACTTATTGCGTATGAATGCATGCATTCCATTAAGAGGAAACAAGGGAAGACAGGGCTCTGTGCGGTGAAGTTAGATATGCATAAGGCATACGACCGAGTGGAATGGTGTTTCTTGAAGAGAATGATGGAGAGGCTGGGCTTTGATAATAAGTGGGTATCGTTGATTATGGCATGTGTTTCAACAGTGTCATATAACGTGTGCTTTAACGGGTCCAGTACGGGGGTGTTTACCCCTTCGAGAGGATTAAGGCAAGGGGATCCTCTATCTCCTTACCTATTTCTATTGTGTGCGGAGGATTTGTCGAATATGCTGCAAAGGGAAGAGAACAACGGTAATCTTGTGGGGGTGCGAGTCTGTAGAGATGCACCGCAAGTCTCACACTTACTCTTCGCGGACGACTCCCTAATTCTGATGAGAGCGGACGCAGCTAATGCAGCATGTTTGAGGGAGATTTTGGATGCATACTGTGAGAGCTCAGGGCAGCTGGTTAGTGATGCTAAGTCCGGTGTGTTCTTTAGCTCGAACACGCCAGCGGAAGAGAAGGCGGTGATATGTTAGAACCTGCGTATTTTTTCGGAAGCCATGAATGACAGGTATTTGGGATTACCAGCTATGGTGGGTGTGGATAGGTGTGAAGCTTTTGAATATCTAATTGAACGGATCAACCAGTTGGTGAATGGATGGAAGGAGAAGCTACTTTCCACGGGAGGGAAGGATATTCTCATTAAGGCTGTTGCCCAAGCCATGCCAGTATTCGCGATGTCGGTGTTTAATATCCCGAAAAAAAATTGCAAAGGGATGACGGATGCCATATCAAGGTATTGGTGGGGTGATGATGACAACCACAAGAGAATTCACTGGGCGGCTTGGTGGAAAATCTGCATACCGAAGAGCAAAGGGGGGCTGGGGTTTAGGGATCTACATAGTTTCAACCTTGCCTTGCTAGCCAAGCAGGTATGGAGACTGTTGGAAAACCCGGAGTCGCTGTGCACACAAGTATTAAGAGCGAAGTATTGCCCGGACGGAAAACTTTTGGAGGCAAAGATGAAGAGTGGGTGTTCTTACACGTGGCAGAGCATTTGTGCAGGGATTAACACCTTCAAAAGAGGAGCCATTTGGAGGATCGGAGATGGTTCTCAGGTTAATATTTGGTCTGACCCGTGGATTGCTAAGAGTGCAGATGGACGTGTAGTTACCTCGAGAGGAGCAAACCTGTTGTCAAAGGTGTCTGATCTGATTGATCCGGTGACAGGTGTGTGGGATCAAGAACTTGTTATGGATACGTTTTGGCAGGTTGATGCAGAGAGAATCCTAGCGATTCCGCTCGCGCCGCAGGGTATGATGGAGGATTTTGTGGCATGGAGATTTACTAAGAACAACATGTTCACAGTCCGGTCGGCGTATCATGCGGAGTGGGATCATCAGTTTGGACGATGGTTTATGAGAACGGAAGGACAGCAATCACAGCGTTATCCAGTTTGGGCGAAGCTTTGGGAGTCCTCATTGCCGGGCAAGATCAAGATACACGCGTGGAAAATGTTGCATGGGTTCATACCATGTTTCGGAGTCCTGGCAAATCGACATATTGCTATGCCCAGGAACTGTCCAATGTGTGCAGGCGGATGTGAGGATATCAAGCATGTGCTCTTTACTTGCACAAGGGCGGCAGAAATATGTAGGTGTCTACAGCTTGAGGGATTAGTGGAGGAGGCGTGTAGTGTGGACAGAGCTGGTTCTTCAGTTCTGGACCATATCCTATGCATGCCGACGAGAGGGAGCCTCCTTCCAGAGGAGAACGCACAGACATTAATCCTCGTCGGGATATGGTATGTATGGTGGGAGAGAAGGCAACGAGTCCATGGAGAAGAAGTTCAGACACCGGTTCGGTCGGTGTTGTCAATAGCAGCCCTAGCTGCAAATTACATGCATGCAAGGAAGAAGAGCACGGGGAGGAAGAAGGAGGGATGGAAGAAGCCCATGGAGGGCTGCGTCAAGCTTAACGTCGATGCAGCATTCCATGTAGAAACCCACAGTGGAGCAGTCGGGGCAGTGCTGAGGGATGACAGAGGGGGATTCATAGCTGCGTCGAATGAAACACTGGAGCATGCGGCGGACGCGGCAACAGCAGAAGCATATGCCTTGAGACATGGGCTCCTACTGGCGCAACAGGTGGGCGTGACCAAGATGGTGGTGGAGGCGGACTGTTTGGAAGTAATCAACACGATGAACTCGGGCGGATTCACAGCGACAGGAGTGGCGGCAATTTATGCAGATTGTAATGCTTTGATAGTAGGTTATACTTCGGTGTCTTTCGCCCATTGCCCTAGGGAGGCAAACTGTGTTTCTCATGAGCTAGCTAGGCTGGCGGTCTCAAACCCACCCTCGTTGTGGGTCGAGGAACCACCGGTATCTATTGTAAAGTGGCTGGTGGGCGATGTAACGGTTATTTGATCTAATAAAGAGGCCGAAGTTTCAAAAAAAAAACTGAACTAGCCATCGAGCATCATCGCTATTGGGCCACGCCATACGGACGAGCCCTTCAGGCGAGACGACGGATGCTAATCTTTCTCTAGGCGAGATATAGCATTCTTGCTTGCTTGACGTGAGACTTAACTTCGGCTCACCTCATGCGCCAGGTTAGCAGGGTCCGGCTAGTACTGTAACTGCGTCTAGGATTTTTTTCTCTACTTTTTTCCTTTTAAGATTTCTGTATTTTCATTGGTTTTTCTTCTGAGTTTTATCAAGTTTCTGTGATCTTCTTTATATCTTTCTTCAATTTTCTCCAGTTTTTTCAGATATTTTCCATATCGTTTTTTCATCACATGCCTATGCTTTTCATACACATTATGCATTTTCTGTATCAATTAGATAATTGTTTTAAGTGTTTAACATTTTCCAAATACATAATTAACCTTTTTCTAAATACATGATGCAATGTTTAATTTTTTATACACATGTATATCTTTTGTGTGCATCATAAAAATAAATTTATACATGTTTAAAATTTTTCATACACATCATCCATGTTTTTGAAAGAAATCAAATACATATCTTTGAACATTATTTCGAATATGCATTAAACATTTTTCAAATATACATGAATTTTTTTAATTATACAAAACAAATTATCCATGCGAACATTTTTTACATTGTATAAACATTTTTTTAAATGTCACAAATATATTTTTTAAACTTGTGAACTTTTTTTACAATTTTATATACATCTTTTAAAACTTATGAACCTTTTTTCTGAATTATGCAACTTTTTTTCTTACATTGCATAACAATTTAAAAAATATGACGTACAATTTTTTGAAAGGAGTGAGCATTTTTGAAATGTCACATACATTTCCATTTCCGAAAAGCTCATTTCTGCTTCTCGTGGAAGCAAATCTGTGCCTCTACAAGAGATAAATCAATGCTACTTCTGGAATAAAAAAATCATGCAAAAAAATTCTCAATTTTTTCCCTTTTTCGAGTTGTGCTTCTCGCCAAAGCAAATCTATGTGTGCACGAGAAGCAACTATGTGCTTGTCGTGGAAGCAAAAAAATATATCATGATTTATTTTCCTTTCCGAGTTGTGCTTCCCACGAAAGCAAATCTATGCCTATACGAAAAGCAAATTTATTCTTCTTGTTGAAGCGAAACAAATTTCAGATTTTTCTCTCCAAAATATACACAAAAAAACTAAGCGTGAACTGAAAAGCCCAAAAAATACTAACAAAAAAAATCTAGAACCTGAAAACATAACATGTATAGAAAAACCCAGAGGTAGCACTCAGCATGTGCCGACGACTGGACACATATGGGTGAGCCGGTACTTGGGTGCTACCCTTACTTGGACAAGCCTCCCACTTATGATTAACCCCTCTCGCAAGCATCCACAACTACGAAAAAAGAATTAAGATAAATTTAACCATAGCATGAAACATGTGAATCCAAATCAGCCCCTTACGAAGCAACGCATAAACTAGGGTTTAAGTTTATGTCACTCTAGCAACCCATCATCTACTTATTACTTTCCAATGCCTTCCCCTAGACCCAAATCATGGTGAAGTGTCATGTAGTCGACGTTCACATAACACCACTAGAGCAAAGATAACATACATCTCATCAAAATATCAAACAAACCATATCCTCATGAACAAACATAACTACTCACAAAGCATATTCATGTCCATAATCAGAGTGGTAATAAATATCATTAAGGATCTAAACATATGATCTTCTACCAAATAAACCAATTAGCATCAACTACAAGCAGTAATCAACACTACTAGCAACCCACAGATACCAATATGAGGTTTTGAGACAAAGATAGGATACAAGAGATGAACTAGAGTTCAAGAGGAGATGATGCTGGTGAAGATGTTGATGGAGATTGACCCCCTCTCGATGAAAGGATCGTTGGTGATGACGATGACTTCGATTTTCCCCTCCGTGAGGGAAGTTTCCCCGACAGAATAGCTTCGCCGGAGCCCTAGATTGCTTCTGCCCAGGTTCCGCCTCGAGATGGCGGCGGCGCTTCGTCCCGAAAGCTTCCTTATGATTTTTTTCAGGTCAAAACCCTCCATATAGCAGAAGATGGGCACCGGAGACCTGCCAGGTGGCCCCCTCTGGCTTGTGGCCACCTGGTGGGTCCCCCTCTGGTATTTCTTCGCCCAATATTTTTTATATATTCCAAAATAATTCTTCATAAAATTTCAGGACTTCTGGAGTTGTGCGGAATAGGTCTCTTAGATTTTCTCCTTTTTCTAGCTGCCGGCATTCTCTCTCTTCATGTAAACATTGTAAAATAAAAGAGAAAAGGCATAATTATTGTACCATGATATGTAATAACAACCCATAATGCAATAAATATCAATATAAAAGCATAATGCAAAATGGACGTATCACGTCGCGAAGCCTCCTTGTCGATCTTCCAGTTGACGACAGCCCGGCGGCACAGAGAGGCAGTAGTGGTGGATCTCCGCCGCCTCCGGTGCGCCGATGTTGGTCGGCCAGGCGCCGGGGACATCGTCGTCGTCGCCGCCGGCGCTGCCGCGGTAAAACGCCATTGTCGGGTCATCGGGGGGGGGGGGGGTCTAGTGTGAGGCCATCGGAGGAGGCCCAAGGCTTGATATAGCCGTTCGGGGGCGACGGGAGGTGGGCGGCCGACTTCAATCGCCATTAATGCCGCCTCGGGACGGGACGAGGGCGGCGGGGCAGCACGCGATGGGAGTGCATGCGGGCAGCCGCGTTGGCTCCTCGGGCGACGTGATTGACGGGGGAGGTCGGGGGAGGAGGCGACAGGACGATGGTTGGACTGATAAGTTTTTTCGAGCGGGCGGGCGGGACGACCGGACAAAAAAAAACAATATGTATTCGTATATGTACACACTCCGGGCGGGCGAGTGGGCGGGCGGTCTCTTTTTCAAATTACGCCCATCATGCCCTTCGTTATGAAGGGGTATCGGACAATCTTGGCCGTGCTTGTGTTGGAGGGGGTCTACCGAAGCAAAAGTGTACAAACAAACGTCATGTGTAGGTTAGTTTGATGTGTTATGCCCACCCTAATTAATTTCCTACTTAAAGTTGTATGTCTTGTGCCTTTATGAAAATGTTTTTTTATCCTGGACTTGATGTTGCAAGACTTCCTCGCAAGTTTTTTTTTTACATTTTTTGCTTTCTTTTGGTGAAAAGGACAGTAGATCAATCCATCAAAAGATGAGTGGTAGTACCCTCCGCTTGGCCCTTGGAGATTTATCCAAGTGTTAATCCTGTGTGCTATTTTCATGAATATCGAACATAACACATATATTCTGCCTTTGGATTTCTGATATTCTGCCTTTGGATTTCTGAATGGAGTTTTCATGAATATTCAAGTGTTGACCAACAATGGAGTTTTTGAGAATCAAATGGACATGCAGAGGAACTGAGGCAATTATGATGCTCTAGCTATACTTTCCAGTATTGAAGGTGTTGATAACAGTGCAGTATCTGTGTTAGGCAACAAGTTGGGTGGTTTATCGCCGCCTGCAAAGCGAAAGGAGACATACGGACATGGTTTCCCAGCATTTGTTGCGGCATGATCACAAAAAGGACTACCTGCCCAGAAAAAAGGTGATTTTCCGACACAACCTCTAGACCTGGGCGGTGCGAAAATTGTGGGATCGAGGAGCACCATAGGAACAATTGTATTGACGCTGCAAAATTCAGGTTGGTGGGGGGTAACTGACAGTTTGTTAACTGGTATAGTTGGTAGTAGTGATGAGTTTTTGTTTAGATATGGCTTGTGGGGGTAACGAGATATGATGGGGTGCAACTTCATCTTCTTGGATAATACTTGTAGAATTTGGATTTATATGGCAATTCGGTGAGTTATGCTATTCTCTAATAATAACAGTACGTTCTCCTTGTGTTGTGCCATTATGTACTGACAGTTTGAAATCCATGTGTAGCACTAATTACTTAAGAAGCGGGACACACAATTTAAAATCCATATAAGCTGACAAGTGACAACTAATTTATTTTTCTTGATTTAATGGAGCATATGTGGTGGGCAATCCGTAGTCAGTTACTAAACTATAGCTAAGGTGTGTGTGTTCAGACATGGGGTAAATTTCAGTTATATGTGGCAAAAAAATTCCGTTGAAATCATGTGGCGTCTTCTTCATGGTTTCATACCAGGCTCGGGTTTTAAAATTTGAATGTCCTCCATGGGAAATGTGAACTTTCATCTATGCAAAGGACTGAAAGTTGAGTTTGTGGTCACTCGAAGCCATGGCTCCCGCCGACACCTACATCATCAGTTCAGTGATTTCGGTGGAGAGTACAAATTCAATTCAAGTCAGGGTCCAGCGAGGAGGTAAGTAACTTTCTCATTAGTTGGCTTCTAGGGTACGCTTTGTGTGTGGGCGGGGGCATTGCCCCCCATGAAGCTCCGCCTCTACATGTGTCGCCTTGTTGTGCGTTCAAGTTCATCGAGTTCTGCCAGTGGGCTCTCGGGCCATATGTCACGTGGCAAGCCGCGCTGTCTTTGTCCGGGCCGTCAAGTGCCTTTTTTTGTGCTGAGTAACCCACTTAGACTTAGGTCTCAACGAAGTGTTTGCTGAGCCCCCGCCAGTTGACTCTCGACAAAATGGCCTTACTTGAAGGGCTCAGTCCGAGTACCCTTAGCCAAGATTTGAACTCGGCAAATTCTTTGTCGAGTTAGAATCGGCTTTTGCCGAGTTTTTCAGGCACTCGGAGAACCTGGAAATTGCAGCAGTGTTTAATTGTGCGTTCAAAAGAAGTTAACATATACTATGTAAGAGTTAAAGAAAACCCGGATCCTGGCCGACTTTACTGTAAGGGTGTGGCTAGGTTTCAGTCGACTGTGATTTAACCAAGTCTCAGTCAAGTGACATAACATGCAAGAGAAAAAAAAAGAAAATCTTACACTGATCTAAATGCAAGATCTCATGGATATACTATCAGCCTAGACTTAACGAAGACTCAATCGACTGAGATTTATCAAGACTGTTAAAAGGTAGGTATTTTGTCAAGACTATGCACGGGGTGCATGGCTCATGAAACGGCGAGTGCTAGTTGGTAGAGAGGGTTCATCCCTTTTAATTTGTAGGAGAAGAAGTACATGCACGACTATGGCTGCAACGAACGACGACACAACGAGTATAGGGCACTCGGGCGGCTGCCCAAAAACGCAACGCGGCATCCGGATGCCCACCCGCGGCCAGAAACCCTCGGATTCGCTGGTACGCCGGCCGCCGCGCGCCATGGCCGGCTCCTCCGCCCCCGCCCCCACTCCATATGCTTTTCACGTAGCGCCGCGAGGGAGCGCGCGGCCGGACCAAACAAACGTACAAACGTATGCCCATCCCATCCCATCCCATCCCAGAGAAAAGAAAACGTAAGTTGTGTGCATAGTCTGACTATCACATGTTATGTCACTTGAGGAAGGAAGGAAGGAAGGAAGGAAGGGAAAGAAGAAGGGAAGCGCTCTGGGGCCCCGATCGACCGGCACTCTGCACAGCCGACCCAACCGTCGCTTCTTCACATGCATTCCTCTTGTCATCTACTCCGCTGCAGTCCAGTCAAGCACTCATCTTCTTCATAACAGAGCGACTGATATGAGCCAGCGAGCACTCTCTCTGAGTCTGAGTTACCGTGCGTGCGGTGCGGGACTTGGATTCCTCACCGCGCGCCATGGCGACGCCCACGGCTTCGTCCCCGTCATCCTCGACCACCACAACTCCACCTGGAAGGTCTGCTTCCGTTGATCCTCGACCACCACAACTCCACCTGGAAGGTCTGCTTCCGCCTCTACAGCCCCCTCGACCACGTCGTTGATCCTCGACCACCACAACTCCACCTGGAAGGTCTGCTTCCGCCTCTACAGCCCCCTCGACCACGTCGTTGATCCTCGACCACCACAACTCCACATGGAAGGTCTGCTTCCGCCTCTACAGCCTCCTCGACCACGTCGTTGATCCTCGACCACCACAACTCCACCTGGAAGGTCTGCTTCCGCCTCTACAGCCTCCTCGACCACGTCGTTGATCCTCGACCACCACAACTCCACCTGGAAGGTCTGCTTCCGCCTCTACAGCCTCCTCGACCACGTCGTTGATCCTCGACCACCACAACTCCACCTGGAAGGTCTGCTTCCGCCTCTACGGCCTCCTCGACCACGTCGTTGCCGACGCACACGCGAGACACTCCGACGATGACACCAAGTGGCGCACCATCGACCTCCTCGTCCTCCGGTGGCTCCGCGCCATCATCTCGCGGGGCATCCGCGGCCTCTTCGCCCTTGAGCGTGAGCGTGACGACCGCACCGCCCTCTTCCACGACAACCAGCTGGAGCAGGCATGTGCTTGCTTGCTACCCAAAGCGTATCTATCTAGTCAGATACTACTACGTGCCTACCTACACAGATACCACACAACAACAACAATAATAATAATCTCCAAAGCAGACACACATCTGACCACCGAACCACATATTTCATCATCAGGTAACTTCTGTCGGTGTCAAAACTTCATTTACGACGATGGTAAAGAATAGAATTCAACGCGACTGACAGCTAGGAAATCTTCTGCAGGTACATGGACTGTTGACTCTCACATATGCAGACAGAGAGGGTTATGGCAGCAGGATACAACTGCAGGTCCATGACCATGTATACCCACCTAAACAGCCAAAACATTTACCAGGAGGACAACATCTTGTTGATGAGCAGCTAACCACGGCAACACACAGCATGTCTGACTATGAACAACAACCAACAACATTACACTCCACTCCTTTTGGCTTCACTTCACACATCACATCACATCAGATTGAACCAGGTGGTGGTGGTGGCCCTGCACAATTAAACACAGCAAAGTACAGCAGTCAGTCAGTCAGTCAGTGCCTCAGCCTTCCCATTCCCGCATGTAACTATTCATGCAAGGGGATTGCTTAGAGGGGTGCTTGCTTGTAAAAATAAAACCCGTCCTGTTTTCGGTTAAGCACCGCTGCTGGTTTCTATAGCAGACAAGAGGTGCTTAGTAAGTACTCGGCTGCGCTATGCAAATAAGGACCGGTGGCGCTTATGAAAAAACCAACCGCTTCGGTTTTACAAGCACCTTGCACCATTGTACAAGAATTCCTACACCGGATAATCATCACTACGTAAAAAGGACACATGGATGCAACAACAGACCCAGGACCAAACAATCTTCTGCTATCCTCCGATTATATCCATGCATTACCGAATAAATACTGCCAATTTGTTTTTCTTTAAGCGGATTTTAATGATGTCACAAGCGAAACAATCATAGTAGTACTTGTGTTTTAAGGGGAAAAAAGCAAAGCACGTTAGCCCCCTCTTGTGTTTCAGGTACGAACCGAGGTGTGAAATTCAGTGAGAAAAAAGGAAGGCCCTTGTAAAGTCTTTAAAGAGAGAGTCGACGAACCTCTAGGCGCACCACCGCCTTCATTGGGGCCCATCTGCGGTCCAAACATCTGCATCACAGCTCTCAGAGCCTCAGCAGCCTGCTCTGGGCTCACCATGCTCTCCCCAATATTTATGTGGATGCCAGCGTCTGTCTGGGCACCTGGTTCACTGTGCCCTCCTCCATGTCCACCTGAAGCCTGCTGTGCATGGTTTGCTTCGGTGCCTGAGCCCATGAAGGGAAAAGCTGGAGGGACTCCAGCACTGGCTGGGAAAGGAGCTGATGGGGTATGGGTGCCTGGATTCCCGGACGGTGGTCCTTGGGCATTCCCATTGACGTTTGCATGACCAAAGAAGTCGTTCAGATTTATATTTACGGAGTGCGGAGGTGGCTGTTGCCCATTACCAGACCCACGGTTCATCATATTGAAGAATTCAGGAGGAGGTGGAGCACTTCCAGGAGGGAATACTGTGAAAGGAGCACCACTGCTCGCCTGGCCACCAAACCATGAATGAGGTCCATGTGGGTTCTACAAACAAGGAGATGGATTAGTCGGTGATTTTGAGAAGTCCAAGTGAAGAAATTAAATCATACACACGTAGCCAAACAATATCAACATTCTATACATATTAACATATCATGGAGGTTCCAAGTAGGAGCCCTGATCGTGCACATTGTTATAAGAAAAACAACGGTCCTGATTTGTTAAGCCAATGGGATATATTTCATAGTTCATTTCAAAAAGCACATGTAGATTTCTGATTACAGTACCTGTCCTGGTGCAGCTCGCTGTTCAGCCAGCTTCCTTTTGGTGGCCTAAAGTTTTCGATGCAGAGGAAAATAAAAGTTCAATAGTGATTAGTGCTAATAAAAGGAAAACAAACTCTATCCAGATCCCTGCTGGAAAAGAGAAGAGAACAAAACAAGTCTACCTCAATATTCAGTCGAACATTTTCATTGCCAGGCTCAAGTTCAGAGGCTGCAGGAAGAACAAAGTGAGTTCACTGTACACTCCATAATTACTGGATATAACAATGTAGGTTCATCTGAAGATTGCACGTGGAACTGTTAATTTGATTGAGCACAAGATAAAAACAATTATAGCTAAATATTACAATCACTGTCACTGGAATGTGAAGAGAATATATCCAATAAATAAACCAGAGTTTACACAGTACTGAATGCAAGCCACCATATCAGATAACATGGCACGAAAAGCAAATATCTGTTCGACTTGATTGGTTGTATGGTAACACTATATATGTATAAATTTAGAGTCACATCAATTTAGTAGGTTGTTGAACAACAGGTCATAACAGAATGATCTACATAAAATACAAAAAAAAACTGTACTTAGGTTAGGTTGGATACTACTGAAGTTAAAATTTAGGAGAAGGCTCAATGTTTCAGCCCAAAATTCAAATAAACAATTCTTACCAAAAGAAGTAGTTAACACTCGACACACAACTGCACCAATAAGAACTTCCATATGCATCTCATAATGTAATACATGGCATTATACATCACTGTTTCAACAAAATAAACTAAAAGTTTCTACTCTACCCACCTTTCAAGTATCCCTTGTGTAAAGCATCATGAAAATTCCCCATTGCAAAATAAGCAGATCCAAGTCGGCTATATGCTTTGCTGTAGTTCGGATCAATTTCAATTGACTTCAGACAGTCCTCAACAGCTTCATTGCACATATTAAGAAGCGTATATGCAGCAGCCCTGAAAGAAGCATGTACTTTTCATGTTACATGAAAGCATGAATAGAATAAATGATCTTGTGAACAGCAATCAAGACTTCAAGAGTACTTGTTATAAGGGTTCATAACACCGCTACCGGAACAAGAATTAGCATAAAGTTCACTCTGGCAACCAGAGACGAAGCCAGGGAAAAAATGGCCAGTGTTCATTCTTCTAAATAGACCGGGGTCACTGCACATGTGTAACAGTACTTTGTCACTACAGAATAGTAGTACAAAATCGTTGGTAATCATTTCACACCATAAATGATTTATGCTAGCTTTGCCCCTGCTGGCATAAGAAATCAGCCAGTATCTAAGGGGGGTCATTCATTCCATTTCATCGAGTTCTGCAGTGCCAAGCTTGTTTTCCTAAGCATTCTATAATCTCTAATATCAGATTTCCAGGAGTTTTCTGGTGAAACAGCCCAAGAGATGTAAAGTTTGTAACCAGCTGTAGCTTGGTTTGAAGTGGTTTTCAGAACTCTTAGGGTGTGTTTGGTTCAGGTCATCAAGTGGAATGTAGTACCAGCAGCCAAGATTAGGAATCAATAAGAGACTCATCACCACATCGCAGGCTATATAAGCAGTAGGAATAAGAGTGCGGGAGCAGGAATTTGGGGGCAATGTAGCAATATGCATTTAAACTAGTTTATGCTGACAGGCAGAGTTGATGCTTATAAAGAAGCACTATTAGATACTTGACTAATTAAGCCATTCAAAAATTCCATTACACGTTACTAATGAAAGATCCATTTTTAAAGTTCCACCCATTCTGATCATCATCTCTGAAATTACTCGGCGAAGTTCAACTTGGTGCGAGATTTCACAATTAGATCCAACAAGCTGCAATTACACATTCATGAGCTACGCGTTTACTAAAACAGTCATCCAAAATTCCAGTAAATTAATGCATACCTGTTACAATAGTAAATGGCATTTTTTTGGCTCAATGCAATGGCACCGGTGTACAGCTCTACAGCTTTTAGGTGTTGTTTTGATCTCATGAAGTCATTGCCTGATGAACAAATATGGAGTTAGCTACTAAAACTCTGCACATCCGCAGAAATAACATAATGCACATAGAAGGCCTGAACTGCAAAGCTCTTTATGACAAAAGAAAAAATAAAGATTTCTAAGTCATGCTATGCGCCTATCTATGTTTTTAAGGCGTCGCCTAAGCGTCAAGGCGCCCCAGGATGGCAAGGCGTCTACCCCGCCTTAGACAGACATGAAGTGTACAGCTGTGGCTGCCCTAGTTCTGGCTGCTCCTGGGGCTTGGAGATGACGGCCCCGCTGTCTCCCGGCACCATGAAGAGGAGGGAGGACTGGGGGCTCCTGGGGCTTGCTGCTGTGAGGGAGAAGGGTGGGGCCATGAAGAGGAGAGGGGACTGGAGGAGGGAGGGAGGACCAGAAGGGTGTGGCTTCGTGGCGGCTGTGGTGGGAAAGAAGGGAAGGAGATAGTGGAATTAGGTCACGGGGGTGTAAATGGCCACTAGATGGGCTTTTGGGCCACTAGGAGGTGCATAAGTAGTGGCCCATCTCTCAGCCATTCCTCTTTTTCTAGTATTAATATGTGCAGGCCTATTAATAACTCTATTCCTGCAATGTTTAAGGCGTCGCCTTGCCTCGCCTTACCGCCTCGCCTTGGCGCTTAGGCGTCAGAGCGGCCCTCCTCCGCCTTATGACGCTTTACCGCCTTAAAAACATAGGCGCCTATGCTGTAAATTTGCTCCACAAACTAATGAACGGACAAAAAAGATTGTGACACCAAAACTTACATATGAAACAACCACGGATTCTAGCTAAGTACCTTTTGATTTAAAGAATTCTGCAAGGTCTACTAAGCTTGCCACTTTTCTTCCCGACTTGCGCACCTCCTAAACAGAGATAAACTATACTTTATCACTAACACAATGTGAATAATGAAGTGGAAAAGTAATAGTCTTCCCTTAGGCCTGAAGATGCTAGACAAGCAAATAACAAAAACAACACATCATACCAGTAATGCATCATCGAAGAATTGTGATGCTTTTGAAAGTTGATCAGGATCCTCAGCACCAGCTGGTGATGTCTTGAAGAAATTTATTTCATCAAGCGCGGCAAAGAATTTTGCAAACAGCTCATCTCCTGCATGATCTGACAAAAAAATCAAATGCCCTGAGACAAACTCATTCTTTCTACATCCCTCATTAGGAGATAATGACCCCGAGACCCTACAAATGGAATCAAGTAGCACAATGGCAGCAAAGATTTACAAAAACTTGAAAGTTTCCGACAATGTATGGACAACTCGTTATGGATGGTCTACAGTTTAAGCCATAGTCATACCTAGGTCAAAGGTTTCTTCCGCTTGGCCTTCACTCTGATGAGAAGATGCAGAGAATATATCAAAAGCTCATATCTTATGAAGGGTATTTCCGGAAGAAAATAGTAAAAACCGAGCAAATAAAGCATAATGAATATATCTAATTGATGCGCAATGGCATGCCAATTGAAGAAAAAGGCATGCATTGATATGTATTAATATGAAAAGGATAGGTGATGATGGGAGATATATATATCATATAACATGAAAATCGTGTGACAAATGAGAGGGGGCATACATTTGATGTTGTACATTTATTTGACTCTTCTTGGATACTGGAAGTACTTGCACTGCAGGAAGGTTTGTTTGACACTGATCGTGACACGGGATCTGGTCTTGCCCTATCTTGTTCATTAGCTTGCAGAGAAGTAAAGAGTTCAAGTAGAAGTCCTGGCTGTATCCTCTCGCTAGTTGATGATGAGTTGATGCTAAAAAGGGACTCCAGGCAATCCTTAGCGACTTCAAGAGCTTCAGGGTCAGCCCCAGGAGCTAACTCAACTGCATTCCATATATGCTTCCAATGTCACAAGGATCGATGGTAAATAAACATATATAAAAGGAAAACATAGAGTAGTAATGTGCCTCAGCTATGACCCTTTTCTTTCTCTGTGTGCAAGTTATTTTATCAACAAATTTGCCTCTTCTAATTAAAAAAAAATCAGCTGGTGGTTTGTTCACTTTTTTCTCGGAAAACGGTAAGGGAGTTCCCTGCTGAAACATATTAATAGATAAAACAAATTTACTATTGTAACAGACTGCAAGGCTTCATTGTCATAAGAAGCCTACACAATCTGGAAACTAAAATAACCAAAACCTAAAACTGAAACCAGCAACAAAAATAAGAACGCTAGAAGAACAAAAAGTGCACAAGAATGCCTTTATTCATCCTAAATAAACTCAATATCTCAGCCAATTAGACAAAGCATCAGCGAACTGTTGAAGCCCCACGGTATTGCACCTAGAACTCTAAGTTAAACCGAAGGAGAAAAGGGCCCAAACCCTGTCAACGACCCGTAGGGCCCGTCCCCACCGTCACCCGCTCCCAGGAACAGGCCAGCGCAACAGCAACTAACAGGGAGCCAGCGAGGGGCCTTTTCTTTGGTTCCACAAATCATTGGAGCCACCTGGGTTCGAGCCCTGGCTGGCAGCTCCTTCACTCGGGAGCCAACCGTTACGCTATACGAGAGTTTGCGCCTCTTCTAATTACAACTGTAGCAAGAAGCCAACAAATCTAGCTGGTAGCTTTTGCCAAATTCCATGCGATTTTAATGAAATCTGACTTTTTCGTCTAGAGATAGAAAAAGAAACAAGAAATACATACTGATTGCAGTAATGATTTTAACACCATATATTTTTAATGAGAAAAAAAGAGGTACGCAGTTGTATACGACGCATCCACCATCTATCGCACCAGCTATATAAAAACGTGTTAAAACTAATCCTATACCCTGTGAATACGATAAACTTCTATTAGTTTCATGTTTGGCAAGTCAGCATAAGATCAATAACCCCCTTAAATTTTCAAAGTATAAGGCCATACCCCCATTAGGGCTCCACAAATCCAGATTTTAGGCGGTTTGCCAAGCATAGTATGACCTTGCGACAATCGTTGACCATGAAAGGCTTTCTGCAAGTCAGCGGGTTGTGGCTCGATTTTCTAACTCGTATTTGCTCACCCATAACCACCATTTAAGATCCATATCCCTTTTCACCGATTGAAAGCCACAAATGCGAAAAGGCACAGAGCAACACAACACAATGACATCGCTAGCCTGCACAAGTGACAAGTAAATGTATCACGAGGACCGTGACCGCAGATTCCATTTTCAGCCGGATCCATGGTATGGCCTCATAACATGCAAACAACCGGAGATTAATAAGTGGCATGTGCACATGAACCGTCTGATCAGCCGACGTCCCCTCAGCAAACCTCCACTTCCTAAACAAACCTATAAATGCAACTTTCTAACTCGTACATGTTCGCCGATAACCCCCATTTAAGATCCATATGCATTTTCACCAATTGAAAGCCACAAATGCGAAAAGGCACGGAGCAACACGACACAATGACATTGCTAGCCTGCGCAAGTGCCAAATAAATGTACCACGAGGACCGTGACCGCAGATTCCATTTTCAGCCGGATGCGTGGTATGACCTCATAACACGGTACCACGTGCCCGATAAGGCAAACAGACGGAGATTAACAAGTGGCATGTGCACATGAACCGTCTAACCGGCCAGCGTCCCCTCGACAAGCCTCCGCTTCCTAAAGAAGCCTATAATTACCACTTTGAGCAATGCAATCTGGCCATACGCATGAATATCAGCGGTATCACACCAAACAGAGCCCAATTCCAACATCGTGAATTCTAGTTAGTTAAACTGCCTGACAAAGCCACACGATCCGAAATCGAGCCAGGCTACCTAGTCGGCGTGGCTACCTGAACCCTAGCATATCAGAATCGGTTGGCCTGGCCGCCGCAGGCGATCCGATCCCCTCCAGCTCAGGAAGCAAGCCACGCATCAATCTATCAGCGTGGGAAGCTAATCGAAACGACGGTGCAAGCTCCGGGGGGGGGGGGGAAAGGGTGGGGGGGGGGGGGGACCGGGGCCGGGGGGGGGGGGGGGGGGCGGTTGCGGTGCTGACCGGAGTTGAGGAAGTCGAGGAAGGAGAGGACGATGCGGCGCGAGACGGGGGAGTCCGACCGGGTCATGTTCCCCATTCCCCCGCCGGGTCGGGCCGGAGCGGGCGGCGGCGGCGGAGGCGACGGCGACGGATGCGCGCAGTGGAGCGGAGAAGTCAGATGGCTGACGGGAGACGGGGATGGGAAGGCAGTTAGATTCGGGGGTTGGGCCGAGGACGGCACAGACTGGACTGGGCTTTCGGTGACCCGTCCAAGGCAGCCCAGCCAAGAAAAAAAGAGAGACTAAAGTGCCTCAAATAACTTTTTTTTAACACTCATACATACGCACATACACCTCTTGAGGTCAATGAACCCCTAAAAAAGAGATCAATGAAAGGCGCCTATGGCGTCATCACCTTGTTCAAAAAAAAAATCATACACACATACACCTTATCCTATGAGCACCTCCGATAAGACTGAGCCGACACTTCATCTTGAGATTGATGAAGTTGCCACAGGCACCTTCATAGTCGATGAGAACATCTCCTCTTACTAAATGCACATCATTGAAAGGCCTGAAATAAATTCAGAAAAATGCGAGCACCAATGTTTAAGTCTAGAACTGTGCATGGAATGGATGAATTTCAATACGGAGGTGTATAACTTACACGTGTAACTTATTGATCTTTGTGCATATTCCAACCAGAAGTAAAACGACGAGCTCAGGCGTGTATTTTTTTTAAAATGGTGTTTAAAAGAGAAACGGTGATCTAAACGGGGCATAAGACCTGAACTCTGGTGAACTGGAGATATATCAATATCCTCCTAACTATATAGCCACATATTGGTTCGCGTGCCTCGAGGATTTTGGGATGATCAATTTGAGCGTGTGCAAGAGGGAAGCAAACGAAGTTGTTGGTTGTAATGCTAAATCTTGTTCTAGTTCCAGATCTCCGTCTTTTTGGGATGACACTGCCCTGATTTTATTTATTCACTGATTGACTGATTGTAAACGATTTGGCTGTCTTTTGATAAATAAAGTCATTTTCTTGTAAAAAGAAAAGTGAAAGTGAATCGAAACATGGAAATTCTGCAAATATTTTTTTCCGAAACGGAGCGCATGTTGTTTTTAGCATCTGAACAGCATATCATTCACAGAACTTCCTTTATTTAGCATCTCTGTTTTTCGGCTTTTCAGGTCGGGCCTTCAGGCCCAAATGGGGCCCGAGCCCGGTTCAACTGTTGGGCTTCGTCGACGGGCCATGTCAGCCCATGTCCTGGGCCATTTCACGTTAACCCAGCCCATCTTCTTCTAGTGGATTTGGGTCTGCTTCTTGCGGTCTTCCCCAGCCCAACTACCCACCAAAATCCTTGTCCTCCACAGCCACGAAAACCTCCTCCGAGGGTTCGCGCCGCCGCCGCCGCCGCCGCTCACGCCGTCCTGCCGGCGCTGTCCGCCCTGCTCCCCCAACCTACAAGCTTCGGAAAGCCCCATCCTCCCGCGAGCAGCCCAGCCCGTACCGACCTCCCCGCGCCACGCCATGGCGAGCTCCGGCGAGGAACGGGGCGTGGTGGTGGACATCCGCTCCGCGGCGGAGTCGGCGGGCGACGACGGCGCGCGCGACGCGCCGCTCCACGTCGTCGAGTCCCTCTGCATGCGCTGCGGCGAGAACGTGAGAGCCTCTCGACCCCTTTTTTTCCCCTTCCCACCGTTTGTGAGTTCCTCAGGGGCTGGCTGACGTTTGTGAGTTGTGATTTGCTGTGGTTATCAGGGCACGACGAGGATACTGCTGACTCTGATCCCGCACTTCCGGGAGGTGAGCTACAGCTACTACTCTTCTCTCTGTGTCTGGAGAAAGCTGCCTGTTCTGACTTGGGATGTGTTCTGAAACTGCCTCTGTAAAAACCTGCAGGTTGTTCTGATGGCTTTCGAGTGCCCGCATTGCAGCGAAAGGTAACGCGGCGTCCATGTCGCGGCACACATGTACTAGAATTGTTGGATTATTTTTTGTGTGAAGTTTAACTCTGGTGTGCCTGTATGCTAGGAATAATGAGGTTCAGTTCGCGGGGCAGCTCCAGGCCAAGGGATGCTGCTACACTTTAAAAGTGCCAAAGGGGCAGCCTGAGGTATCTCTTTCTTCTCTTTTCTGTTTGTCGACTGAGATACCGTAGGGTGTAGATTTCGTAAAGAAATTAGTATCTTACAAACTGTATGTATCCAAGGTGGATGAAAGGGAGAACAAAGAAAAATGAACTTAAACAAACAGATTAAGAAACCAGTAAAGTAGAGGTTGAGCTAAACTACCAAACACGTCTTCACTCAAATGGCGAAGCTGTAGGTTACTTTGAAAGTGAACTTTCCAGCAAGCAAATGATGGCTGCTGTCCTTGAAAGATGAACCCGCTCCTTTCCTTCCAAATATTCCAGGAGGCACATGGTACGAAACAAAGGCCAACAAAGTGCTGCAAAGCAGAACTGAGGCATGGGGCAATTGGCCTGTGAAGGCCCCAATGAGTGCGTAGAAATCCCACACAAAATCACAGCCAGAAAAACGATCACGAGTTTCTAGGACGTTAATAGGATATAAATCACACTTGCGACCCTGAATCAAGCTGCCACTGTCATACCCCTCGTGTTCAGGTGGAGTAGCCACCTTCACTTTTATTAAACAATTAGATTTCCCAATTCTTATCAGGGCCAGGTCTGGTGGAACTTTTTCAAACAAGAATCTGTAGAACCTGGCTACCAAAAAAATTTGAGAGGTCCCCAAGCAAATGTTTTACTCCCTCCGATCCATATTAATTGTCGCTGCTTTAGTACAACTTTAGTACAAAGTTGTACTAAAGCAGCGACAACAATTAATACGGATCAGAGGGAGTAGTATCATTCTGATCCAGCGCGTGAATAACAGTCACGTAGCTGGATAACAAGCTGAAGCTCTCCTCATATGCTTGAACCGAAAGGTGCAAAGCTAAGAGAGGATGTAAGTGCGCAGTAGCTAAGAATTCTGGAACTGTGGCATCTTGATTGAGTGCGAAAAAATAGGCAGTTAAACTTGTCAGCCAGTATCTCACGGTTGGACCAAAAATCTTTCCAAAGCAAGATAGAAGCTCCATCACTTTGGATATAGTAAGTAATACTGTGGTAGACATCTTAAACGCCAATGACATTCCTCCACCAAGATAAACCTGAGCATGATGGGCACCAGGTCCATAGAGCAACCAGATCAACTTTACCCACGGCACATTCTCAATTCCTCATTGCAGAAAATTTGTGAAGTTGGTTTAAGAGCATTGCTTCATTTTGATAGATATCCAACACTTACATCTCACATACTTGTCTATTCCAACCACAAAACATGATCTTCTTTGATAGATTGTAACATCAGTTTTCTGGTGACTCCTCCGAATGATTGAAATGTTGCATTGTTTTAATGTTACAACTTGCACCTGAAAAGTTGTTTGCTGTTGTATTTCATATGTTCTTCGCTGCAACGCGTCCCAGTTTACCAGTTAACTGCCACCACATTTATGTTAATGGATTATATAGGCTCACTGTATTATTCATTATTATCTGTTTATATCTTGCACTTGTACCTTTTTTTACTTGTGATGTGTTATTATTGCTGTGATCTCTATTACCGAACCATCTTCTTCCATACCTCACTGCATTAACAGCTGCGAGCCTCAATTTACATTTAAATCCATATGCATTTGGTTTCCTATCCATATTCATGTAACTGACAAGCTGTTTTGGCACAGGTACTGAACCGCCAAGTTGTGAAATCTGATTCAGCAACTATTAAGGTAATGCTGATCCGTGCACTTGTTATTGCATTTATGCTATACACATATTCACTGTGTTTTATGTACTTTTACACTTTGACTTATATGCAGATTCCAGAACTAGACTTCGAGATCCCTCCAGAAGCTCAACGTGGAACACTTTCAACAGTATGCTTCATCGTTTTCTGTATATAATTCTGGGGAGATGGTTCCTTCTAAATTATTTTCTTTTATTGTTAGTTTACTTAGTTTTATTTTCGCGTATTAGGTGGAAGGGAGCATTATGCGAGCTGTTAGTGAGTTGCAAGCACTTCAGGATGAAAGAAAGGTGAAGCTTGTGACTTGTCTGCTGAGTTTTTCAATTACAATTGAGCCACCTATTGATACACACTAATTGTCTTTTGGTACCTGCAGAAAGTGGATCCTCAAAAGGCTGAAGCTATTGAACAGTTCTTAGTAAAATTGAGATCTCTTGGATCAGGGGAAGCTGCTTTTACCTTTATTCTTGATGATGCTTCTGGTAACAGCTTCATCGAGAACCCGTAAGTTTTTTGTAGCCTTTAGAGTTCATATTTTTTGAGATGAGAACATTCAGAATCTTGAAATTGCTTTGCCATGAAAGAATAGTTCTAACATCTAAGCATATATGTACTCCAACCTACATTTGTTTCTTCTTTCTCGTTGAGTAATAGAAACGGTCATAAAAGTAAAGATAAATACTAATAACAGAAAATTGTGAATGATATCCAAGGAAATATGGGTAATGCATGTGTGTTTAAAACTTTAAATTTGTATTTTTATATATTAATTATGAAATTCAACTAATCCGTAAATAAATTATGGGATATACAAATTATTTATCATTGAAGAATTCCTTTATTTTCCCACTGTTTTCTACATTTTCCATTTAGGCGCCACATCAACCAAACGAAACATGTGTCACACATGTCAGCCAAAATTTCTGCGTAGCTAACTGAGGGGTGTGGAGTAAATTGCTTTCATATTTCGGGTTTGCAATTCAAATGGTTTTTAGAGTTCAGGGTAGAAAAATGGACTTTTGCAAGAGCACAGAGTTTCAATCTTCATTCAGCAATCTGCACAACCTGTAGTAGTTTGAGTGACGGCTTATGGTGCACATAGCTGATAGCTCCACACACACATTAAGTATTTGCAATTGGACATATATTGATCTATCTGCGTATATCAACAGGAATGCACCTTCATCAGATCCTTTGTTATCTTTGAAATTCTATGAGAGGACATATGAACAACAAGCAGCACTCGGTTTTCTTGCTGAACCAACCAAAGAATCTGGAGACTCTTCTCAGGATGCTTCAACAGTGGAAGGAAACTCTGGTGGGCCGCAAAGGATTCCACATGGTTCAGTTGGAGCTGTTGCAGGTCGCCGTGCTATAGCTCAGGGAAACTCTGATGAAATTACTGCAGCGCTGTGTAGATATTCAGCACCAGAAGAGGTGCGTCTGTTCAGTCGCCTAATAATCATATCAACAATTAAGATCTCTTATGCCTTACAAAATTTACTTGGGCAGGTTGATACTTTACCATCAACGTGTGCGGCCTGTGCTACTGAGTGTGTCACACGATTCTTTTCTACAAGTATCCTTTCCACCTTAAATTCAATCTCAGAAATAGACTCTAGTGTTTTGGTTCTGATAGCTTTGTTTATGTGATCAATCCTACTATATGGAGGTGCAATGCTGCAAGTAATCAGTATTTCCTAGTGTCTGATCCTTGACCTTTGGTAGAAATCCCATATTTTCGAGAGGTGATTGTTATGGCTACATCATGTGATGCGTGTGGCTATCGCAACTCAGAGGTCAGTTCCAGTGTCATATTTGATTATTATTTTTCCATATAAAAAAGAACTGGATTTACCAGTGTTGTACTTGGTCACACTTCTGAACTAAAAAATGCCACTGTCTCGTTAACCAGTTGAAGCCTGGTGGTGAAATCCCAGCTAAAGGAAAGAAAACAACACTGATTGTGCGAAATGTAAAAGATCTTAGTCGTGATGTCATAAAGGTTAGAAATTTACTCTTTCCCATTCTCTCATTCTCTCTCATGCAAATCTTTTAGTTTTCATATTGTGCATTAGATTAATGATTGTACATATGTAATGGGGAACATTAGTGTTACTTCTTTGTGTCTTACCCCTTGTAAGTTTCTTCTTCAATTGAGCTGGTAGTTGTTTAGTTATGACTCAGCTGTTTTGGACTAGATAACCTGGAGCTTTTAGCAGTGAATACAGTTTAACTTGGTGATACTTGTGTAATTAAGGAACATGATGTGTGTTAGGTTGAATCTTACTAGAGTTTCTTCATACCAAAATGGATGAATAGGCTCCACTATCCATTATTTAGCAAAACCAAAAAGGATGTTCAGACTTGTTGCAATATCTCATATGTAACTTAGTTGATTCAGACCTCTTAATTTTTTCAGTCAGATTCAGCAGCAGTTAGTGTACCTGAACTTGAGTTGGAGCTGTCAAGCGGAACACTGGGTGGCATTGTGACAACAGTTGAAGGTTTAATTGTGAAAATATGCGAGGGTATGTTCGCCACTTATATACTCATGCCTCCTCTGTTTATGGGACCAAAGTTGACTGCAAGAGCCATGCTAATTCTAGTCAAAGGTGTGTCTTCCAGTATTTTTTTTTGTAGCTTGTATGAGATGGAAGTATCTCAAAGGTAAGTTGCATAGTTGATGTTCCTCTCATAGCTAGACGTAGGCCCATCTCTTTTGCCAACAGCTTAACAGTATATGACTAGGCAGGAATTTATTCGAAATATTGTGGCACATGTATGTTTGTTACTCTCTGCACTTTCAGTTATGCATATACGTTAGATTTAGAGGAAGCTTTAAAAAAATTGAAGTTTGTGGAAGCTTTTGTGTTCCAACAGAGTTTGTGCAACTTATGTTGATGTGAAGTACACCAGAATACGATGTGATTGTTAGAATTGTTATGGGTACAAATTTCCTCCTGAAACTCAAATATATGCATCTTTTTGGGCTTACAGCACTGGAGCGAGTTCATGGATTCCAGTTGGGTGACAGCACATATGAATGGAAGAAGAAGAAATGGGATGGTTTCACAGAGAGATTAGCGAAGGTTGGTATTTTTTCCTTTTGATATGTTGAACATTGTCGCTGTAGCAAGGTTCTATTTCACCTAATCTTCAGAATATAATAAAGCACACATCAGTTCTTGAGCAAAGTTATACTTGTTAAAGTCTTCGCTATCTGGCAGCGTTGTTTTCTTGGTAAACATGGAGCAAATCATTTTTTTCAAATTACTGTCCAGAATTGAATGTAATTATTACTAACATGTGGAAAATAACCTGCTGTTTTGGGTGTCCCTTTTCAGCATAGGTGTCGAAGGATGTCATGAGTTAATCTGTTAATGATTTCCTTCAATTTGTTACATACATATTTTAATGTGTATCTGTATATTTCAGCTTCTAAATCTAGAAGAGCCATGGACTTTAATTCTTGATGATGCATTGGCGGCTTCGTTTATTGCTCCAGCGACAGATTCGCTAGAAGATGACAAACAGCTAACAAGTAAGATGACAAACAGCTAACAAGAAATGATACTGCTCGTTGCAAACTTTTTGTTCTGTTTTGCCTACACAATGATTTACCCATTGCTTTGAATTGCCGAAAAATATTTACTAATATTCCAGTACCTGCTTGTCTGTGAATTGACTTGCAGTTGAGGAGTATGAGAGGAGCTGGGAGCAAAACGAGGAGCTGGGCTTGAATGACATGGACACGTCCTCTGCAGACATGGCTTACAACACGACGAGCACGTCATAATCGATATTGGTTTAGTCTTCTCGTTGTGCACAATGTTGTAACCTGTAATTTGAAATTTGGTACTCCGTGGTGTATTCAATTTTTATTTTACGAATGAACCAAATCAATAGATGGTATGGAGATGGTTTCAACTATATAGTTTATTTGTTCACTTGTATTCTTGAAGGCTGCAGGTCAACTTATTTTTTTTCAGTATAAAAAATATGCCGCAATGAAAATATATACCCAGTAGAAGTAGCTGAATGGAGAAATGGTCTGATACTACGGCAGTAGCACAAATCGACATGAGATGATGATTTGGAAGGCAGCAGATTCTGATGACCTGATTTTCAACAAATTTTTCTTCCAAGGCAGCAATTTTCTCTGTAGTTAATTTTCCTTTTGCTTCTGCTTGCTGTTTAAACTTTGTTTCTGCCTACGAAGCTGAAAAAATAAAACTCAGCAGGAGTGGTAAGAGGATATCTCATTTGCCATCCTGATAGATTTGAACCCACTACTTTTATAGTCTATCTTAGAAACTTCACGAATCACTGATTGCAGCTGATCATTATACCAGATCAATTAGAGTAAATTGGGTTACTCTAATGATGATTTACTCTAAGATGAGTCGAGAGAGCGTTTTCGCTCTGCCGTAAGGTTATCCCACGACACTTTAGGCCTCACGGTCATGGCGGAGGCGATGCCCTGAGGAGGAGCGGAAGCAAAGGTGGTACGGTGCGGACCGTGTCAGGCATGGATAATTATAAAATAGCGAGCACCTGTCTCAGAGTGGGTTTCTCCAACACACCTGTTTTTTTAATATCGACAGGCAGACGAACGGGCAGCCGGTGTAAATGCGGTAGATAGCCATCCCGTCATGTCCAGTCACGCCGCAGGTCAGCATGAATGTGGTGCTGACCGGCATGAATGCACGGCAACCGCTTGATGTGAGATAGGGCGCGAACGCGGGAGTGGTTTTGTGTGGATCAGGGGTGTCCGTTGCGTACGTGGCAAGGTTTGGACGCTCACAAAGCCTCACCCCCTAGTTTGGACAAATTGGATACTGTGTTTGATGGAAAAGTGTGTCCGGGCCTCTGTCGGAAATGCCCTAATGAACTGAATCAAGAAACACACTTCTTCTTGCTGTTTAAATTTTATTTGCAGAGACAAAACTAAAAATATACTACTGAACATAGTGGTAAAAAGAAAATGCGAAGTAAATCACTATTAGTATTTGGCTGTCGGCGCTCATTTGATGGTGCCATCTTTGAAATTTCATGAGCCACGCATTGTGGTCGATCATCAAACCGACGCAATCAGAGTAGACCATCATCATCATCATCAATGTACTAATATCATGAGCCACGGATGATGAGTGGTAGTAATACATCGGATGAATGAATGAATGTCGTTAATACTACATGAGCTCCAACAAACTGAAGTACAGTATCTCTCAACTCATCTTTCAAATCAAAAAATTGAATTCTTTATCTCTTTCCCGGCCGTCGTCCGCTGGCCGGCGAGGCACCAAGCGCCGGGAACTCGTCGGTGGAGAGGCTGAAAGGCACTCCGCCCCCGGGGATCTGTGCCTGTCCCGCCCTGACAGCAGCAGCCTGGTGCAGAGGCGCCGTCGTCGCCTGCTGCTGCAGAGGTGTGGCATGCTTGGCCTCCTCCCCATTGCTCTGCTCCCAGGCCGCTCTGTTCGGAGGCGCGCTCGCCGTCGTCGCCGGCCGGACCGCAGCAGCCGCGAGGCTCTGCAGCAGCGGGTCGGGCCGGAAGCCGAACGGGACCTTGGAGGCGTCCATCTTCCTGAACGTGATGGAGATCCTCTTGGCGGGCACGGCGGGCACGCAGTGCTTGGCGACGTCGGCGCCATTACCGTTCAGCACGAGCACCGACCCCACGGGGAGCGGGATGGAGGCCGCGGCGGAGAACTCCCCTGGCGCGAGGACCTTCATGTCCTTGCCGAAGAGGATGGGGGCCTCGGTGAGGAAGGAGGCGGTGCAGAAGGGGCGGAGGAAGTCGTGGTGGTCGACGTGCGGCGGGATGCAGTCGTCGACGTCATAGACGTTGACGATGCAGCTGTCGGGCACGCAGGAGGGCGGGAGCACGCGCCAGAGCACGAGGCGGCGCGCCATGGCGGCGAGCAGCGGCGGCAGCGGGTCGACGGCCTCGTCCCGCACGATGCCCGGCGGATTGCCGTCCCGGTCGGCGGCGTAGTTGTAGCAGCAGCCGAACTGGATCGTCGCCCGGCCCTTGCCCCGCATCCACTTGCGCGGCTCCGAGTAGGTCCGCTCTGCAGTCACACGCGCCGGAGAAGAACCGAGGCCGTCAGATCAAGATCGGGGGAGGAAGGAAGAAGGAGCTCCCGTGGAGGGGAATTGATTGATTGATTCATCGGAGAAGTGTTGGGGATGGAGAGGAGGAAGGTTGGGTACCTCGGAGGCGGCCGCGGCGGCCTTGGTCTTGGAGGTCGAGGACGCAGGCGACGATCTTGGCCTGCTCGTCGGGGGAGAAGACGTTGGCGTGGAGCTCGAGGCCCTGCAGCACGTTGAGCATGCGGCCGTCGACCCGCTCCATGTGGCGGAAGTCCTTCTTGCGGCGCACCCTCACCATGCCCTCGTCGGGCAGCAGCGTCGACGACGACGACATCGCGGCGGCTCCGGCGGCGGCAGTGGGAACAGAGCAAGGGGGATCTGGGCCGGCGGATTCGATTGGATTGGCGGCTGAGGTAGCTCAGCTTTATATGGAGAGGAGAGGCCACTTCCAAATCGGGGTCGGGTCGGGTGTTTCGTCGAACACGTGGGGCGCGCGTGGGTGGGCGCGTGCGGACGCGTACTCGCGGTTTCCCGCCTTCTCCTAGCGCGCGCGCTCGTCTCTCGATTTGCACAACCTACCTGGGCCAGGGCCAGCATCCCTGTGGGCCGGCCTTCGCGATCGACGGCCTTTACACTGGCGAGCCGCCGAGCTCTGCTCTCTCGTCCCCTGACCCCACGCCGGCCGCAACACTTCGACGAAAACGCGGCGGCACTCTTCTTCCTGCGTCAGGGGCTCGCCACCACGCGCGGGGTCTAGGATTAGCTCGAGGTCAGCGACGGCCACCGGCGGTGTGAGGAGGACGAGCACGGGAGTCGCGTGTCGTCGCGTCTCCGACTCTCCGCCACGCCGGTGAAGGCGGGCGGAACCTGGCCGACACGTCGGCCGCTTCATTTGGGGGTAAGACAGAGACAGTGAGTAAAGTAATTCTGAATTTCATTTGGCGCTGCAGCTTGACGTTCCCCTTTCTACTCATTCTTTGCCTGCTCTTTGACCAATCGCTGTACTACCATACCATGTTCCTGCTCAGCAATGGAAGAAATGGGCACATCCATTGGGAGGCAATGCCAGAACAGCCATTGTCATGGCCGCGCATGCTCACATCGAGCAATCCAGGAAGGAACACGCTTCTATTTCCGACATTGCACAGCCGGAGTCAGCCTCCTGCACTACTCAATGCTGAAGCTTTTAAGAGAGAAGGATGCACGTATTTAGAAAGGTACTTCTCGTCACCTGAACAGTGTTAATTGCAGGACTGAATATTCATTTCACGATGTGGAACTTGTATGCATATGCATTACTGCTTTTATGCTTACTATTATATGAAAAAAAAGTCATTTTAATGGTCCTTTGTTGGTTGAAACGGAAATATTGAATAGACTGGCAGCACAAAGGCCAGGTGGACAATTAATTAATGAAGGAAAAAACTACCTAGTGGTTAGTTTCATACAAGTGTAAGCAACTAGCTAGTGCATCGCATCTGTTGACATTTACTAAATACAGAAATAGTTGTTTGTACAAGGCAACCAATAGGATATGGCCAGCTGCGATTTGCTGAATTACATTTGCAACTAAAAAACAAAAGAAATGCAAACAAGGATAACATAAATCAGATTACACACATGGAATCACATGTTATTTGATCACAAAAGCAAAGTGGGAATGAGACGCAGCATCTGTCGATCGATGCAAATGCAAGGCGTTGGATGGTTGAAAGCAGAACTCTAAATTCTCCTCCAGATCATCCTTGTCCTGACAAATGAAAAAGGATAATTCACGATAGACATCAAACTCTGTACAAGGTAGAGTTGATCATAGCTAGTACATAGTGGACACCTATAATTGATGCTACATTATTGCTCTAGCAAGGTTCTATTTCACCTAATCACTAGCATTCTGACACCCAATCCTCCCACCAACCAGCTGGTGGAGTACAACTCAACCAAAAATAGCAAAAAAGGCAGCTAGTGGGAAATGAGAAAATGGCCTATAAATTGGGACGCAGTTGCCATGATGCTTTCTTTTGCTTGTTGGGAGCTTTCCCGTGTAAATAATTTTTCTTTTTTTTCTTTTTTTGGGGGTCGATAGGAGAAGACCATAATTAAATTGTTGAAGTGGCTCTTATATGCATTATTGTTGATTTAACCAAGAGCCCATATTGCCTTGTCTTCTCCTGTTTATTAAATGCTCGCAGATTGCAGCTTAGTCCAATGCACGTGCACTCTTATTATTATTCACTTCGTTCGGTCGTGCAAGTGAAAGGCAATTATGATGATATATGATGGACAGACTGAGATAAGAAAAGCTGGTATGAACTCGACCTCTCTTGTTTTTGTAAATATGATGAGTTCATCGTTCTTGATTCAGCTTATTATGAATAAACATGTTTACAATGACAATTAGAGATCATGGTTGCTCGTGCCATGTTTGATTAGCTATAGTTATAATGGTTTACCTTGCGTGCCAACATGCTATTAAAATGGTTATGATGTGGTATAGTGGGGTGGTATCCAACTTTGAATGATTTAAGTGACTTGACTTGGCACATGTTCACACATGTAGTTAAAACAAAATCAACATAGCCTTCACGATATTTATGTTTATGGTGGATTATATCCTACTCATGCTTGCATCCAATGTTTATTAATTTTAGTGCATGTTCATGACTGTTGTCGCTCTCTAGTTGGTCGCTTTTCAGTCTTTTGCTAGCCTTCACTTGTACTAAGCGGGAATACTGCTTGTGCATCCAATCCCTTAAACTCCAAAGTTATTCCATATGAGTCCATCATACCTTCCTATATACGGTATCTACATGCCGTTCCAAGTAAATTTGTATGTGCCAAACTCTAAACTTTCAAATAAACATTCTGTTTTGTATACTCGAATAGCTCATGTATCAACTAGGGCTTCCCTTATCTTCCATGTTAAGCGGGTTATTCTCAAGAGGAGTGGACTCCGCTCCTCATTCACGAGAAAATGGCTGGTCACCGGGATGTCCAGTCTCATGCTTTATGCAAACTAAATCAAAATAATTGCAAACAAAACTCCCCCTCGGACTGTTGCTAGTTGGAGACACTCGTTGTTTCGAGCAGGTCATGGATTGATGCTTGTTGGTGGAGGGGGAGTATAAACTTTAACATTCTATTCGGGAAACGCCTATAATGTGTGTAGCATGGAAGATATCGCCATCTCTTAGTTGTTATGTTGACAATGAAAGTATGCCGCTCAAAATATTATTTATCTCTATTTCAAAACCGAGCTCTGGTACCTCTACAAATCCCTGCTCCCCTCTGCGAAGGGCCTATCTATTTATTTTTATGTTGAGTCATCACCCTCTTATTAAAAGCACTAGCTGGAGAGCGCAGCTGTCATTTGCATTCATTACTATTAATTTATATTGGGTATGACTATGATTGGATCTGTTTTACCATCAATTACAATGTCTAGTCATTTCTTGATCTTTAAAGGTGCTCTCCATTTATGTTTTGCGGTCTCAGAAAGGGTTAGCGAGATACCATCCTGTTATATCATATTATGATTGTTTTGAGAAAGTGTTGTCATCCGAGATTTATTATTATGACTCGCTAGTTGATTATGCTATTGATATGAGTAAACATGAGACCTAGGAGTTATTACAAATGTGGTTAGTTATAATCTTTGCTCAAAACTTGAATGCTGGCTTTACATATTTACAACAACAAGAGCAAACAGAGTTTGTAAAAGTTTTTCTTTATCACTTTCAGTTTATCAACTGAATTGCTTGAGGACAAGCAAAGGTTTAAGCTTGGGGGAGTTGATACGTCTCTGTCGTATCTACTTTTCCAAACACTTTTGCCCTTGTTTTGGACTCTAACTTGCATAATTTGAATGGAACTAACCTAGACTGACGCTGTTTTCAGCAAACTTTCCATGGTGTTATTTATGTGCAGAAACAAAAGTTCTCGGAATGACCTGAAACTCCACGGAACGTCTTTTCAAAAATAATAAAAAATCCTTGCCAAAGATGAAGACCAGGGGGCCCACACCCTGTCCACGAGGGTGGGGGGCGCCCTCCTAGGGCGCGCCCCCTACCTCGTGGGCCCCCTGGAGCTCCTCCGACGCCAACTCCAACTCTATATATTTGCTTTCGGAGAGAGAAAAATCAAGGAGAAGAAATTATCGCGTTTTACAATATGGAGCCGCCGCCAAGCCCTAAAACCTCTCGGGAGGGCTGATCTGGAGTCCGTCCGGGGCTCCGGAGAGGGGGATTCGTCGCCGTCGTCATCATTAACCATCCTCCATCACCAATTTCATGATGCTCACCGCCGTGCGTGAGTAATTCCATCGTAGGCTTGCTGGACGGTGATGGGTTGGATGAGATCTATCATGTAATCGAGTTAGTTTTGTTAGGGTTTGATCCCTAGTATCCACTATGTTCTGAGATTGATGTTGCTATGACTTTGCTATGCTTAATGCTTGTCACTAGGGCCCGAGTGTCATGATTTCAGATCTGAACCTATTATGTTTTCATGAATATATGTGAGTTCTTGATCCTATCTTGCAAGTCTATAGTCACCTACTATGTGTTATGATCCGGCAACCCCGAAGTGACAATAATCGGGACCACTCCCGGTGATGACCATAGTTTGAGGAGTTCATGTATTCACTGTGCTAATGCTTTGTTCCGGTACTCTATTAAAAGGAGGCCTTAATATCCCTTAGTTTCCATTAGGACCCCGCTGCCACGGGAGCGTAGGACAAAAGATGTCATGCAAGTTCTTTTCCATAAGCACGTATGACTATATTCGGAATACATGCCTACATTACATTGATGAATTGGAGCTAGTTCTATGTCACCCTATGTTATGACTGTTAGATGATGAACCACATCCGGCATAATTATCCATCACTGATCCAATGCCTACGAGCTTTTCCTATACTGGTTCTCGCTTATTTACTTTCTCGTTGCTACTATTACAATCACTACAAAACACCAAAAATATTACTTTTGCTTTTGTACTTTTATTACTGTTACCACTACTATCATATTACTTTGCTACTAAACACTTTGCTGTAGATACTAAGTTATCCAGGTGTGGTTGAATTGACAACTCAACTGCTAATACTTGAGAATATTCTTTGGCTCCCCTTGTGTCGAATCAACAAATTTGGGTTGAATACTCTACCCTCGAAAACTGTTGCAATCCCCTATACTTGTGGGTTATCACGGCCCCCCTCTCCCTTCCTTCTCCCCTCCCCCTCCTTTCCCCCTTCTCCTAGTTGGACTAGGAAAGGAGGAAACCTACTCCTACTAGGAGTAGGAATCCTACTCCCTTGGCGCGCCCCTCCTAGGGCCGGCCTCCTCCTCCCTCCCTCCTTTATATACGTGGGGAGGGGGCACCCCATAGACACACAAGTTGATCATTGATCTCTCTTAGCCGTGTGCGGTGCCCCCCTCCACCATAATCCACCTCGATCATATCATAGCGGTGCTTAGGCGAAGCCCTGCATCGGTAATTTCCTCAACACCGTCACCACGCCGTCGTGCTGACGGAACTCTCCCGCGAAGCTCTACTGGATCATGAGTTCGTGGGACGTCACCGAGCTGAACGTGTGCAGTCCGCGGAGGTGCCGTAACTTCGGTGCTGGGATCGGTCGATCGTGAAGACGTACGACTACATCAACCGCGTTGTCATAACGCCTCCGCTTACGATCTACGAGGGCACGTAGACGACACTCTCTCCTCTCGTTGCTATGCATCACCATGATCTTGCGTGTGCGTAGGAATTTTTTTGAAATTACCACGTTCCCCAACAATAGCAACATCAATTTAAGAACATAATGGATACTAGGGATCAAGCCCTAACAAAACTAACTCGATTACATGATGAATCTCATCCAACTCACCGACCAGTGAGCCTACGAAGGAATTACTCACTCCCGGTGGGGAGCATCATGGAATTGGCGATGGAGATGGGTTGGTGATGACGAAGAACAAAGACCCTCCTCTCCGGAGCCCCAAATGGACTCCATATCTGGCCTCCCAATGAAGAACAGGAGGTGGCGGCGGCTCTGTCTCGTGGAACGCAATAATTCTTTCTCCCTGATTTTTTCTGAAAATATGTGATTTTATAGCGTCGGAATCAGGGTCTGCGGGGCCACCAGGTGGGGACAAACCACCTGGGCGCGTTAGGAGAGGGGGGCGCGCCCTGGTGGGTTGTGCCCACCCAGGGGCCCCTCTCCGGTAGGTCTTGGCTCCAAAAATCCTCTTTTATTCCATAAAAATTCCTCGTAAAGTTTCATTTTATTCCAATAACTTTTATTTCTGCACAAAAACAACACCAAGGTAGTTCTACTGAAAACAGCGTCAGTCTGGGGTTAGTTTCATTCAAATCATGCAAACTAGAGTCCAAAACAAGAGGAAAAGCGTGAGGAAAAGTAGATACGTTGGAGACGTATCAACTCCCCCAAGCTTAAACATTTGCTTGTCCTCAAGCCATTCAGTTGATAAACTGAAAGTAAGAAAGAAAACTTTTACGAACTCTTTTGCTCTTGTTTGCATAAATAGACTTAAACAACACCCAGGTTTTCAGTCAACATTATAACTAACCATGTCGACAATAACTCTTAAAGATTATATTAACTCATATCAGTGACATAATCAGCTAGCGAGTAATAATAATCATCTAACCAGGTGTTCAGGTTACACCTCCGAGTGGCCTATGTTTTGCCGGAGTGTTGATTAATTTTCGTTCCGGCAAATTTCAGGCGCTCGATATGTCCTGTTTTAGCAAAGGTCATGCCGGAATTTTCCATGAATTTTGGCATGACTTGTGCTAAAATATGTAGGAAATATCGAGCGGCCTGGATTTTTTAGAAAGATAATTAAACGATATTTCGGGTTGACTTTAAGTCTGTCAAGGCCGAAGAATCCCGACTGTTGTCATGGGGGTCGTTTCTCCTTCTTCTCCGGGTGCTAGACAATTTGGTGTAATGCACTAGGGGAAGGAGGAGTAACGACCATCACCGACGGTCGCAAATGTCAGAGAGGAATCAGTGAGGGAGAATCTCCACCATATATGAGAGGACGAAGAATCCCGACTGTTGTCATGGGGGTAGCTTCTCTTTCGTTCCCGTGTGCTAGACAATTTGGTGTAATGCACTCGGGAACGAAAGGAGGAGCTACCATCACCGATGGTCGAATATATACACCACGTGAGCTGAGAGTTTTCAAGAAAAGACTCGACAGACCGATAGTCAACCCGTGATGAATAATAATGTTCTAATTTAGTTTTTGGGTACATATATTTAATTGTACAAGTTTAATCTTTGAATTATGAACATAGGAAATGTTGTACTCGGACAAGAAAGTCTCCCGGGGGAGTGCGACTGGTGCCACGACGACCGAGGTATGTGCGACAGGTTCCTTCACCTAGACGAAGATCGGCGCTTCAGCATTAAGCTCGAGGAGACCTTCGATGTTGAAATGGTACGCAATGACGACAAGTGTTTTTTTTCGTAATTAAGCACGACTTCAACTATTTCAACATGTACTTTTCATCTTTTACAATTCGACTAGCTTATCCCATGCTATGCAAGACGCTATGTCTTGGAGAGTATGAGTTTTGAAGACCATGAAAGTATGAAAACAAAGAAAATTCATCTAAGGACCCATCATGGTACGGATTTTGAAGTAAATCTGTACAATTCTGAGAGCGTAACCCATTTTGGTTGCAAGAATTGGGAAGCACTTTGCGAGATGTATGGATTTTATGAGGGTATGTTTGTCACCATGGATCTTGGTGATCCTGACACCGCCGAAGACAATTTGGACATTTGGGTCCTTGTTGATACGCTTCCAATTCTTCCCCTATGAAGCTTCTCAAACATAGTTATTAAGTAATTTATATTGTTTATTTCAAAATAGTTGACAGCTTATTTCCATTGATAGCTTACTTTCATTGTTCAAAGAATGTCCGGAAGATGGTAGACAGAACCAACTACACCGATGGCTCTGAGTTAACTTATCAAGAGAAAAGTCATCTGGTCGCATATTGTACTGATCTTGAGAATTACAATGCCTTTTATCGAACTCCTCCAAATTATGGTCAATACGTGTCACTAGTGCACGTGTTGAACCACGATAACTTCCATGGAGATATCCTGGTAAGATTTTTTACTGTTACGACATCCGTGCATCTTTTGCATACTTCTAAAACTGAACTACATTGCTAACTACGAAGTTATTACTATGTTCTTCAACAGAAAATCCCGATGGATTGTGTGCCTCATTTGATGTATCAGAATGGTCGCCTTGATGTTTTGAACATACAGCCAGGTCGTCCTACGAATCTCACCTGTCCATACCGGATTTCTAAAACCGGTGAACACATGATAATCAAAGAATGGAAAAAATGTATGGACAATCGTAAGGAGGTTCTTAAAAGCAACATTGTGCGAAAGGCAAGAATTGGAGACAGGATAATCTCCATTCTCCATAATGGAGAGTTAGGGGCTATCTTGTTTTATGCTATTTTACCTAAGATAATATAGTAAGTCCTAAGATAATGTAGTAGGTCATATGAGGTACAATATGTTTATGAGAGTTGATGATGATGAGTAGTTGTGATTATATCTAGTGACCAACTTGTATGTGATGTCTTGATGAAAACGATGATCATGAGAAGGTGTTATATGACAATGATGTATTATGATGATAAGTTGTTAATGATATGATGATGATGATGATATATTATATCATTGGGTGAAAGAACCGCGGATTAATTTCAAGTGGATGTCCATCCACTTGAAACTAGTACACGGTTCTTTCTCCCAGTGATGTAATAACTCATTATGATGTAAAATCATTCTCTAAATTGCTGCAGTACGAAAACTTGTATAAAGGTGTATGAATACAACATGAAATAAAAAAGAAATACAAAATAATAGTAGTAGCGCGTTCTAGGAGAAGCGCTACTACTAATTACCAGTAGCGCTCATAGTACAAAGCGTTGCTACTAAGTCGATATAGCAGTAGCGTGGCCCAACCCACGCTACTGCTAACCTTTAGCTGTAGCGCCTTACTAGTAGCGCTGCTCCCCCGCGCTACTGATAGGCTTTAAACACGCGCTACTGCTAGGGTTTTCCCTAATAGTGGTTGGTCGTCCTCGAGCGAATGATCATCAATCTTGTCATATTGTGTCTGTTGTTCTTTCCCGCGACCGCCCATGTCGCGAGTGTGTTGTGGCCATTATCCATGTTGGCAAGCGTTGGTCGGCCATTTTGTTGAGAGCATGCTGCGGCTAAAAAAAACTAACTTATATGTACAAACATTGACCAAAACAATTGTATAATTCACAAGCATCGGCGTAGCATGCGGCTTATGAGTGCGTTGGGAAAAATATTGCCTTACACTTGTCTCCTCTATACAAGCAATCACATCACCCAGCCCACTCAAGCTTTTTCCTTCACACATTTTAATTATATTTATCTTCGTCGCACTAAATATTATCATACATTAATTATAACGAAGCTATAATTTTGCCGACCCCACTTTTTAGCCAAGTTGTACAATGAAGGATCACTCAGATCGGCCACCATGGCAATATGTATCAATAGCAACCAATAATCAACAGTCAATTCATGTATTTTTTTATTACAAATCTATCTCCTAAAAAAATATTAGCAATCAGACTTCTTTGAAAGTTCATCTCTATCGATCAAAGATTATCAAATACAATGACAATTGGCAGCAAAACAAACAACAATGCAACTTTGATGCTCTTCCCCTGTCTCTTCTATGTGTTGTCAATAGCAAAGAGCAATATAGTCAATAGCACTATTTCTTCTTCCACTGACTAGTACATTACATATTACAATATGCATGCGGATGACCAAACCCCTGAATAATGTCATCATCAGTCATCGAAGCATAAGTTTAAGTACATTGTACCTGACATGGGATTCAAAACAACATTGTACATGCAAACTAAGTTTATATATCCTTCATGTATGGAGAACGGAAGTTTGGCTCTTCGCCTCCATGGAGGCCTTTTTTGAAGGAAAAAAAATTCAAAATTCAAACTTGTTGGTTTCAAAAAAATCTGAAAAAAATTGTGCAAGTAAATAAGAATGTTATATGTATGTGTGTAAAATTTCAGGAAAAAAATGTTGAAATGCGACCTGTACAAAAAACACAAATTCATCGTTTGGGAGGATGAATAGTATGGTTTGTTAGAATGGCCCAGATTTGTCTTTTTTATGCAGCCCTTGTTGAACGTATTTTGCCCTGAAAATTTACACACATGTGTGTTATGCCTTCATGTATATCTGTGTATTTTTTTTAGAATTTTTTGAAACGTAGAAAATATGAAATTTGATTATTTTTCAAAACCGAGCTCCATGGAGCTCGGCCTCCAAAGACAATATTCGCTTGATGTATTACTTACTTTGCACGCTAAAAGTCTCCCAAGTTAGCAAACAATATACAAAACAATTTCGACTATTTATCAGTTATCATTTGTCAAGAAATGAAGAGGCAGCACATCAACCACACAAATCATCTGGCGCTTTTCAAGCTCCGCCACCAGCTAGTTTTGGGAGGAAATGGCTTTCTGAGATAATATAGAGTGAAGAGTGCTCTTGTTATGGCCGGTTTAGCTAGGCCCACCGGACAATCTTAGCCCGCAAGTTATCTTAGGTTAATTCTTGCAAGTTATCTAGGTTATAAATATAGGCTGTAAAACTCTTTTTGGAATTAAGCAATAAGAAGATTATTATCTCTATCGCCCGGCTCCCAGAGGAGCCGGAACCCTAGCCGCCTCCAGCCCTAACCGCCGCCGCCCTCCTCCTTCCTCACGACGGTGCCGACGCGCCGGAGCTCGCGCCCTCTCCCCCAACTCCCGCTGTTCTGCCCTTATAACCTAAGGAGTAGAGCCGGTAGGAACCCTAGTCCTACCAATTTGGTAATCAGAGACCAAGTTCAGATCATGTCGCTGCCACCACCACCGCCGACGCTGTCCAGCGGCTCCACCGCTCCGATGACGACGGCGCCGCCCCTCACCGCGTTGATGACGTCCGCCGCCGGGACCACCGCGCTGGCGGGCCACGTCTCCACCGCGGCCCCGCTCGCGCCGCCATCCCCGGTGCCCTCCGCGCCACCGCCGTCCGCCGTCTTCACACCGGAGCAGGTCACGCGCACCCTGCAGGACCTCATGACGGTCGTCCAGGGCATCTCCCTGTACTTGGCCGGCCCGCACACCACCCCGCCGGCTGCGCCCCCGCCTACAGCCACCCGACGACGCACTGGCCGATCCAGAACGCGTCGGGCCCGAGCGGGACACCCCTGCTGCCGTTCCAAGCGGGCTACACCGGCGGGCCCCCGTCGCTGCTGCACCTGCCCGGGTACTCGGTACCCGCGGCGATCGCCGGGGCCCATCCATCGCTCCAGCCGCCGCCCGTCCCAGCGCTGTCCTGGCCGCAGTGGCCCGCGCCGGTTCTCGCGGCGCCACCCGCGCCTCCCGCGCCCGCCCCAGCACAGAAGTGGCCGTACTGGACCGCGCCGGCCCCAGCCGCGCCAACCGCGCCGCCCGTGCCGGTCCAGCTTCCACCGCCGCCACCCAGCTCTGGACTGGGTCAGTCCACACCGGGAGGCCTCCCGATCCAGCAGGTCCGGTTTCCGCCGTCACCATCTCCGATCCCGGCCTGGCTAACCGGGGCGTCGGCACCGCCAGTTTACACGCAGGCCGGGGACCCATCGGTACCTACGCTGCAGTCTGGGGCCTCGTCTGGCTCCACGGGGGCCTATGACGGCCTCCCCGCCGTTGACCGGGCGGCGTCATCATCCCTGCTCCGCACCACCGAGCCGGTCGGCCATGGCACGCCAACCCAGACGCTGCCACGGTTCACCAAGATCGACTTCGCCACTTATGACGGCACGGAGGACCCGCTTAACTGGCTCAACCAGTGTGAGCAGTTTTTCCGTGGCCAGCGCACACTCGCGTCGGAGCGCACTTGGCTGGCATCCTACCACCTCCGCGGCACAGCACAGACCTGGTACTACGCCCTCGAGCAGGACGAGGGCCGCATGCCCCCTTGGGAGCGCTTCCGCAAGCTCTGCCTCCTTCGCTTTGGGCCTCCGGTTCGCGGGAGCCGCCTGGCGGAGCTCGGCCGCCTTCCCTTCACCTCCACGGTGCAAGACTTCGCTGACCGTTTCCAGGCCCTGGCATGCCATGCATGCATCGTGCGTGACGGCGCAGCAGCGGGCGGACCTCTTTGTCGGTGAACTTCCGGATCACATCCGCTAAGGGCAGAACAGCGGGAGTTGGGGGCGAGGGCGCGAGCTCCGGCGCGTCGGCGCCGTCGCGAGGAAGGAGGAGGGCGGCGGCGGTTAGGGCTGGAGGCGGCTAGGGTTCCGGCTCCTCTGGGAACCAGGCAATAGAGATAGTAATCTTCTTATTGCTTAATTCCAAAAAGAGTCTTACAGCCTATATTTATAACCTAGATAACTTGCATAAGAATTAACCTAAGATAACTTGTGGGCTAAGATTGCCCGGTGGGCCTAGCTAAACCGGCCATAACAGCTCTATGCATTGAGAATTCACATATCTTCTATTATCAATGTCAGATTATATTTACGCGCGCCTCAACAAATATCTAAAGATTAAACCCAACAATTAGTTAAGCCATGTCCTTTACATAAATTCTAAAAACAGATTCTATTCAGTGGTAGTAGCTCATTCTGTTGACATAATTTATTCTTACTTCTTCTCTCTTTAGATGCAAGGTCCCTAATTTGATGAGTTTGTTACTGAAATTCCGCATACACCGCCCCGATGACTATGGTCTAGAGAATAGGCACTGACCTGAAACTTGACAAAAAGTGGTCTGCAACACATACATCACTTTGACGAGAATACGAGATGCTGCCAAGCTTATTTTGTGGTGACTTGTATTTACGCGCCCCTGTTGACTTAAGATAAAGAAAACAGAGTGAAAAGGCGAAACAAAAAGGACAAAAACTATCTGTTTAAATTATATCAATGAAGGTCAAGAATGAAAAAAGTCTAATAAAGGAAGAAAACACGAATAGAACTTGGTTTGTTGAAGTGGTTGGATGTGTACTATGGAATATATGGAAACATATCAGAAATTGGTTGATCATTGAGGGGAAGGTGCACTCCATTGCACATTGAAAGGTTATGTTTAAGAAGGATCTTTATTTTATCTCTTTTAGAGTTGAAGAATAACACATAGATTCTCTTGTCCTGTAGTTGACATCTTATTTGTAATTCTTCTTCCCTGTTCTTGTATATTACCATGCAAACCCCCTTTAGTCTCTCTGACTTTGTTAGTCGAGCCCTAACTCTGGACTCTTTTGTACATTTTTGCTAACTTATTAGTGGAAAAAAAATACCGTTCAGCAAACATGTTCATCATCTTTCTCTATCTCAAAAATAGCAAGATGTTCATATTTATTCCTTATATTTGCAACTCCTTGTTGACAAGTCTCTATAATATTAGCCATTGTAGTTCGTGAAGTCGACGATGCCATTATGCTGTACTGTGAAACTGATACATACTCCCAAGAAAAAAAACCTGAAGTTCATAAGCTAGTTATATGTGAAGGAAAAAAAATACAGATCTGCACTTATGTTCATACAGGGGACCACTGTGGACAAGTGCTCCCACAGTAATATGTAACCTATTGTATGCAAACTTGACCTAATCATATGTTTGAGCTTGGTTTTGAGATTTAGAAGTATGCAAATTCATGCACCGAAGAGTTGATTAGCAGCTAGCTTGTTGATTCATTTAGCACCGTGTGGTGATCTAGTCTATTAAGATGACTGTACCTCAAAAGGTTTTATACTTTACACGTAATTCTGTCCGTTGATGCTAAAATTCATAATGCACAGACCTCGATCGTCGTGGCACCAGTCGCACTCCCCCGGGAGACTTCCGTCGTCCGATGATGACATTTCCTATATGTTCATAATTCAAAGATTAAACATGTACAATTAAATAAATAAATAAATATATATATATATATGTACTACAAAAACTAAATTAGCTCATTATTATTCAACTAATCATATGCATATGCCTTGCATAGTGCTCTCCAATTTGAGCATTCAATAAGAAAAATCAAATCGCAAAATAAACTAGTATTCAAATTAGAATGCATTCAATTATAAGAAAAACTACATCATCTCCATCTATCCGTACATCGAATATTATCACTAATACACGTCGAATACTATCATACATATCGCTAGTATAGCTAGAACCGTAGCGCCCGACGGGTATCGGCGCGGGCGGTGGACACCCAAAGGGAAGGAACCATCACAGGATCATAGCTCCAGTGAGATCCCTGAAGAACCTGCCAGGTATTCTCGAACCTGCCCTCCAACGCAACCATGTAGCGACGGACGTGCTGGTCCTCCTCGCTGACACGGTGACGTACCACCTCCGCGGTGTCCGGAAGCCTCGGCACCGTCACTGGCCCACGCGACCGCCACCAAACAAGGATCGGGTCAACGACGGGCTGGCTCCTCACCAAGCTACGCCCCCCGGAAGGTAGCGCCTCCCAGTACCACCCCGGCGGAGCCCAGTCCCGGACATGGCCCATCTGGTCAAGCAGGTGTCGTCCTCTGCCGACTCGACGACGAGGATGCGGGATAGGCATCGTCCACGTCGATGCAGGAATAATTGCTTTAACTAAAAAAATAAACTAGTTCTATTAATTTTCTTGCTAAAAATAAACTACTTCTATAGTAAAATAAACCAGTCTTATTAAATCAACTAGTTCAACTACTAAGCACTTACTATAAATAGAATAATGTAGTACTTACTAAAAATATATAAACAAGTTTACCTCCTAGTTCTAACTAATTCCATTAAACACTTTCTAAGTAGTACTAATTACTAAAAGTTATCGGGGAGGGGGGTATATCGACAACGACATACCCGATAACAAAAATAAGAAGAGGAAGTAGAAGAAAAAAATAGGAGAAGAAGAAAGGAATAGAGGAGGAGATCGAAGAAAAAAAAGAAAAAAAGAGGAGGAGAAGAAGGAATAATAGAGGAGAAGAAGAAGAATTCTTCTTCTTCTCCTCTATTCCTTCTTCTTCTCCTCTTTTTTTCTTCTTCTTTTTCATCTTCTTATTTATTTCTCCTGTTATTCCTCTCCTCTTCTTCTTATTCTTCTTCTTCTTCTCCTTCTTCCTCTTCTTATTTTCCTTTTTTCTCTCCTTCTTTTTCTTCTAAATATGAACATATACATAAATGACTTTGATCATACATAATTTTCAGATTCCTACACAATATAAACATATACGTAAATTGACAAAAAAAATTCTATGAACAAAAAAAATTCATAAAAATTATATGAACAAAATTACAACAAAAAAAATTCATAAAAATTCTATGAAAAACTTTTCATATATATGAACACACAAACTTTTGCATATGCAACAATAATATCACCGAAAAAATGTATGAACAGAAAAAAATTCTAACTTTTGCATCTAAACTATATATACATCTAAATTAACTACAACAACTCAATTAACTATACATCTAAACTACACATCTAAATTAACTACAACAACTCAATTAACTATACATCCTAAATTACGCATCTAAATTAACTACACATCTAAATTAGGAAATTCCGCAACGGGCCGGGGCGGTGATCGACGAGGAGGCCGGCAGGACATGGGGGCGACGGTGAGGGGCGCGGCGACGGCGGCGGTGAGAGGCGCGGAGACGGCGACGGTGAGGGGCGCGGCGCGACGGCGATGGTGATAGGCGCGGAGACGGCGACGGTGAGGGGCGCGGCGCGACGAGCGATGAGGAGGGCAGGGGACGGCGACGGCGACGGTGAGGGGCACGGCGTCGGGCGGCGAGGACGCAGGGGACACGGGGCGGCGACGGCGTCTGGGCCGCGCGGGACGGCGTCAGAGGCAGGGGTGACGGCGAGGCGCAAATCGAGGGGCAGCCTGGCGGCGTCGTCTGGCGAGGCGAAAACGAACTGAATGAAAAATTTCACAAGTGCTACTTATATAGACGAAGCATTGGTTCCGGTTCGTGACAGAAACCGGGACGAATGCCACCTTTAGTCCCGGTTGGTGGTACCAACCGGGACCAAAGGCCCCTTTTCGGCAGCCCAAATGGCGGGAAGCGGCGGCCTTTGGTCCCGGTTGGTGCCACCAGCCGGGACTAAAGGGCGGCATTGGTCCCGGTTGGTGCCACGAACCGGGACCAAAGCCACCTTTAGACCCGGCTGGTGGCACCAACCGGGACCAAAGGCCTTGTGCTGCCCGGTTGGTGGGAGTTTAGTCCCACCTCGCTAGTTGAGAGTGGCCAGCACCTGTTTATAAGCTCCGCTGCCTCTTCCCTCTCGAACTCCTCTGAAATGCAGGCTTATGGGCCTAATTGGACACTTCAATGCCTGTGGGCCTACTGGGCCTACTGTGCGCCTGAATCCTGGCCCATGGTTGGGTTTCTAGTCGTATTCAGGCCGTGCTGGCCCAGTAGGTGGCATTTTTTTTTCTTTTTTTCTATTTATTTTTTCGTTTCTACTTAGAACTAAATAGTTATAGTTTTTTAGTGATTTCTTTTTTTTCTTTTAGGTCACAAAAATTATAAACTTTCTGTTAGTGCCATTAGCTTTAAAATTTGAATAGTTTAAATTTGATTTTTTTAAAATTTGTGTGAATCACTAGTTTATGAATCACTAGTTTACTATGTACTATCTTTCTGCACAGAGATACCAAAAATAATAAACTTTGTGTTAGTGCCATTAGTGTCAAAATTAGAATAGTTAAAATTTGAATTCTTTGAAATTTGTGTGAATCTCAAGTTTGTGATTAACTTTACTAGTGCCATTAGTTTTCAAATTAGAATAGTTAAAATTTGAATTCTTTGAAATTTGTGTGAATCTCAAGTTTGTGATTAACTTTACTAGTGCCATTAGTTTTCAAATTAGAATAGTTAAAATTTGAATTCTTTGAAATTTGTGTGAATCTCAAGTTTGTGATTAACTTTACTAGTGCCATTATTTTTTCATTTCTACTTAGAACTAAATACTTATAGTTTTTTAGTGATTTCTTTTTTCTTTTAGGTCACAAAAATTATAAAACTTTCTGTTAGTGCCATTAGCTTTAAAATTTGAATAGTTTAAATTTGAATTTTTTAAAATTTGTGTGAATCACTAGTTTATGAATCACTAGTTTACTAAATTTGTGTGAAAACACTTTGTGTATTATATTTACTATGTACAATCTTTCTGCACAGAGATACCAAAAATTATAAACTTTGTGTTAGTGCCATTAGTTTTCAAATTAGAATAGTTAAAATTTGAATTCTTTGAAATTTGTGTGAATCTCAAGTTTGTGATTAACTTTAATAGTGCCATAAGTTTTCAAATTAGAATAGTTAAAATTTGAATTCTTTGAAATTTGTGTGAATCTCAAGTTTGTGATTAAAATTACTAAAAAAATGAACATAGATGCGCCTATAGAGAAAATTCAACCTAAATTCATAATCAATTTCCATGAATTTCAGATAAATTCATTATGAATTTAGGTCAAATTTCCAGTATAGGGGCATCTATTTTCATTTTGAGAGGAGCTCAACAATGCAGAGAGAGACGGGCTTATAAACCAGTGTGGGCGCCCTTCGGTTGGCGAGGTGGGACTAAACTGTGAAGCGCAACGAGGACCGACCATTTAGTCCCGGTTCGTGGCATGAACCGGGACTAAAGGGGGGCCTTTGGTCCCGGTTCAGGCCACCAACCAGGACCAGTGGTGGTGGGCCGGGAGCCAGGCCCATTGGTCCCGGTTCGTCCCACCAACCGGGACCAAAAGGTCCAGACGAACCGGGACCAATGGCCCACGTGGCCCGGCCGGCCCCCTGGGCTCACGAACCGGGTCCAATGCCCCCATTGGTCTCGGTTCTGGACTGAACCGGGACTAATGGGCTGACCCGGTCTGGACCATTGCCCCCTTTTCTACTAGTGTTGCCATGCCAGTAACCGCTTGCCTGCCCTGGTGCCGATCCCTCGCATACCAGGCTCAGGAACGGCCACCGCCCCATATGCATGCCGCTCCGACTCGTAGAATCCCCTGTCTTTCTCTAGCAACTCGTCCAAGAATTGGGTCCACGACAAAGAGACAGGCTCCACGATAGCCGGCTTGTACCAGCCCTTGATGTCGTCATTGGTGGAGGAGCCGAAACCTATATATATATATATGTGCCTCCGCGATCAGCTGATGATCTAAGAGATCTAGAGAGAGAGAGAGAGCTTGGTGGGGGAGGTACTCCCCCATTAGGAGTAGAGAGAGATAATTATTAGAGACAAAAGGCAAAGATCAATGCATTAGCAAAGTTAGGATTTAGAATTGATTGTCACTAAACTGAATTTTATTGATTGGTAACGTGCTATCGTTCCTTGCCCGTTTGTAACATGTCTAGTTAGGAAATTTTAAAAAGGTTAAGAAAGTTTTCATTGCGAGGATTAAAAAACCACCGTGAGGAGATATAGTGGTGGGATGGATGTGAGACGAAAATAAACCAGACCAAAGTGATGGGACGAAAATAAACCGTGGATACTATTCAACCAACTCAGACATTAGGGCAGTTCACTCCTGTCACCAACCTCTTAGAGCATCTCCAACAGCCGCCCAACGCGCGGCGCGCTAAAAACCAGTTTGCAGCGCGCCCATCGCCTGGTTTGGCACGGTGGACAACACTGGCTCCAGCAGCCGCGGTAAAATGCAGCGCGCGCGTGTAGCTCCAGCAGGCGCGCTAAAATGCAGCGCGCGTTCTCACACAAACACTACGATGCATAGATTTAAACCATACATAATTCTCATAGCATAGATAAAAAACGATACAAAGATATTTTACATAGTTCATAGCATAGATAGATAAACAGAACTACAGTGCAACTACATAAATAAACTACGGTGCAACTAGATAAACTATGGTGCAGCTAGAACTACTGAGTCGTCCTCATCATCATCCTCATCCTCGGTGGTGTTGTCCGAGGTATCGATCTCATATGTCATCCCAACGTTCATCGTCTGACGTGGAGATCGACTTCCCACCTGCTTCAACGATATCGCACTGCGATATGGCCAGTGCCTTCCGCCGACGCCGGTCTGCCCGCTCCGTGCGGCGCCTTGCCGTCCTCTCCGCCCAGTAGGCGCGCTCATCGGCGACATCCTCCGGGTGGCACCGGCGCCACTCCGCCATGGCTCGCTCGTCCTCCTCGGCGATGAGGTGGCGGCGCTGCCGCCGATGGTGCTCCGCATGATCCTGGTCCGTGATAAGACGAGGCGGAGGGGCGACGGCCTGCGCCTGTTCGCGCGTGTAGACGTCACGAAAGTTCATCCGTGACGGAGGCCTCTCTAGGCGCCACGCAGCCGCGTTGTACACGCGGGCGGCCTCGTGCGCGGTCCGGAACATGCCGTGGCCGAGCCGGACGTCGCCGGACCGGATCTCGGTGTAGTACCGACCGTTGGCGCGCTCGCGGACGCCGCGGCGGCATGGTGGCGCGGTGGTGGCGGGGTGCTGAAGCGGCGAGGAAACAGCGAGAAAGCAGTGGAAGCCGCGAGGAGGCGGGGGAAATGCGCGCGTGGCAATGTGGAGGAACGCGTGGCGAGCGCCGCAATGCGGCGCGCCAAATCTATCGCGCGACCAACAACTTTCTCCCGCGCGCGCTCAAACGTTTATCGCGCGCGCTTGTTTCAGCCGCCGCTGGAGCGCGCGAAAACTTCCCGCGCGCGCTAAATGGGCTTTTTACCCCGCGCACACGTCTTTTGGCGCGGCTGTTGGAGATGCTCTTATGTGGAAAGGAAATTCTCTACAACTTCAGTTGCAGAATCTATCTGGATTGCATCCCAACTTGTTAATTGACTCTCAATTATTTTGTTTGGGCTGTGACTTGCAAACTCGAGACCATCCTAACTTGTATTTCTTCCCTGGGTAAGCAAAGCACACGATCTACCATCCCTGGAGGACACCCTTCACAAGCAATGCATCAACGGTACCAGGTTGGAGATTAAATGCAGGACATCCCAATCTTACATACTTGTATTAAGCAGCTGAGCAGAATATTTGCAATGGCACACAACACAAGTAAACATAATGCCAGTACAAGCAAACTTGGCTTTCAAGGCTATTTCCTGAATATTTCACACAACACGACTGCTCATTAACACATAAGAGTCAAATAATATAATATAGACTTCATACATACTACTTGCCGACATACAAAATATAGAGGCTACATACAAAATAATAATATATATAGTTGATACCTGCCGACATACAATTACCACTCCTGATTACAGATAGCACACTACACCTGGGTAGCGTATCCCTCCAGCAACATCTCCATCTTGTCTCTCACAACCCGGGACCATGCAACGGTAATCTCCACCTCAGAACCACAGATGAAACATCTATCTTGACTAATGTTGCACCACTTGGAAGGGAAGTGGACAAGATCAGAGATAGAACCAGAATCAACATAGGCTGTTACTTCAACAGTCACTCCTTTTTCAAACTCTACTGAAATGGCGTTTCTTGACAAAGGAACATAACCATCCAAAACTACTTCGTCTTCTCTAGTAATTTTTTCAGTAGAATCAAACAGCACAACCCTCTCACAGCCAGAAACAATACAAGCAACCTGACCCCCAGAGCTAAAAGGGAACTCCCCTCCAACAACACGAACGGACAATACAGTGAGCTGGACCGTCGTAGGAAAAACCTCAAACCTCAACTCCGCAGTACAGAATGGGCTATCAAAGAGTAAAGGTTGCTCACCGTCGCCGTTTGCTTCTTTATACCGCTTGCTAACACACATCAACTGTGTATCATTGTGCTCATCATCTCCATCACGTACTTTTAGTTCAACTTCAAAGTCAACATAATCCCCAACTAGAATTGCGCGAGACGGGCCAGTCAAGCGCAGATAAGAGTCCTGCAATCATTAGATTAAATCATTATTGTAGTGTTTGGCTGAAGAGGAAGAAAAATAGTACTTAAAAGAACCAGAGGACAAAGAAGTATATATATATATTACTTAAAAGAAACAGAGGACAAAGAAGTATGTACTACTTAAAAGAAGAAGAGGACAATGAAGAGAAAGTGAATATACAACAGTACATACATGTCCAGAGAGTAATTGACCCCTGATCCTCGACCGAGAGAAGAGAAGGTTGCGGTTGCGGTCTACGGTGTCTCGGGCAGCAACCACGCCATAAACAGAGAGTGGCCACTTCAGCTGCTCCGTTAGTCCAACAAGTTTGAATGAGTAGATTTGCAACGTTCTTTCAGTGACAGCGGCATGGGGCAGAAGGATACCGGGTGTGCAGTGCGTAAATTGGAGAGGACTTAATGTCGCTGCAACACAAATTAAACAAAGACCATCAGTTCACTTTCATTTTGAAATGCTTCAAGAGTTACTAGTACAAAGAGATCTCAAGCAGATACCACTTCCCCCCTGTTTTGTTGAACCGTGTAAGTGTGAATACTTGCATTTACCTAGATATTCCTCAGTCCTTATACCACATTAAAGCTCTAATTCAATTTTAACACTTCCCTAAACTATAAATATGACAATGTGAGTATCTTTGAGTTGCATATTATTTCCTAATTTAACTGTGCCCAATTGTCCATACTCAATGGGTCTTACTTCATACTTTTTAATCAGACCAATACTATAAATAAATGACTTATTGCAGATTCAGTTTTATGTTGTAGCAAGTCCCATAGTTAACTTGCCGCTTACTGGAATTAGTAGGTCAAGCCATATATTTACGGAAATGTTAACGCCCACACGTGTGGGCGTTGACCATCTTGACCACACGCATCCATCACCGTCCAGTACTATATGCACGAATCTTGACACAATCTGGCTGATTTTCTGTGCCACGTAGGACAAGGCGTGTGTGTGGTGTGTGACATAGTTCGCCCACACATCCATTTTACCACACGAAGGGGCCGGTGTGTGGGCGTTTAGCAGTTCACCCACACACCAGTTTTCAGTCACGCATAAGGGCTGATGTGTGGGCATTTGCCATCTCGCCCACACGCCCGTCTCCTCTCCCACACGTAAGCTGCTAGTTGCCATGTGTTTTTGCAGCGCACATGGCAACTGCCTCTAGTGTGCTTTATAAGCAGGTGGCAACTCTTTTTTTACCCGAGATGCCATGTGTGTTTTTGCAGGGTACACGGCAACTGCCTAGAGTGCACGTAAGCAGATGGCAACTGTCTTTTACCGAGGGTTGCTGTTGGGGAACGTAGCAGAAATTCAAAATTTTCCTACGTGTCACCAAGATCTATCTATGGAGAGACCAGCAACGAGGGGAAGGAGAGTGCATCTACATACCCTTGTAGATCGCTAAGCGGAAGCGTTCAAGTGAACGGGGTTGATGGAGTCGTACTCGTCGTGATTCAAATCACCGATGATCCTAGTGCCGAACGGACGGCACCTCCGCGTTCAACACACGTACAGCCCGGTGACGTCTCCCACGCCTTGATCCAGCAAGGAGAGAGGGAGAGGTTGAGGAAGACTCCATCCAGCAGCAGCACAACGGCGTGGTGGTGGTGGAGGAGCGTGGCAATCCTGCAGGGCTTCGCCAAGCACCACAGAAGAGGAGGGAGAGAGAGATGCAGGGCTGCACCAACGAGAGATCGAATCGCGTGTGTTATGGGCAGCCCTAGGCCTCATATATATAGGGAAGGGGAGGGGCTGCGCCCCCTCTAGGGTTCCCACCCCCTAGGGGGGCGGCAGCCCTAGATGGGGATCAAGGATGGCGGCCAAGAGGGGGAGAGGAGAGGGAGGCGCACCAATATGGGCCTTAAGGCCCATATCCCTTAGGGTTTGCCCCCTTTCCACCTCTTAGGCGCCATGGGCCCTTGTGGGAGGCGCACCAGCCCACTAAGGGGCTGGTCCCTCACCACTCTTAGCCCACGCAAGCCTCCGGGGTTGGTGGCCCCACTTGGTGGACCCCCGGGACCCTCCCGGTGGTCCCGGTACATTACCGATAAACCCCGAAACTCTTCGGTGACCAAAACAGGACTTCCCATATATAATCTTTACCTCCGGACCATTCCGGAACTCCTCGTGACGTCCGGGATCTCATCCGGGACTCCGAACAACATTCGGTAACCACATACAAGCTTCCTTTATAACCCTAGCGTCATCGAACCTTAAGTGTGTAGACCCTACGGGTTCGGGAGACATGCAGACATGACCGAGACGTTCTCCGGTCAATAACCAATAGCGGGATCTGGATACCCATGCTGGCTCCCACATGTTCCACGATGATCTCATCGGATGAACCACAATGTCAAGGACTTAATCAATCCCGTATACAATTCCCTTTGTCTATCGGTATGTTACTTGCCCGAGATTCGATCGTCGGTATCCAATACCTAGTTCAATCTCGTTACCGGCAAGTCTCTTTACTCGTTCCGTAACACATCATCCCGTGATCAACTCTTTGGTCACATTGCGCATATGATGATGTCCTACCGAGTGGGCCCAGAGATACCTCTCCGTTTACACGGAGTGACAAATCCCAGTCTCGATTCGTGCCAACCCAACAGACACTTTCGGAGATACCTGTAATGCACCTTTATAGTCACCCAGTTACATTTGTGACGTTTGATACACCCAAAGCATTCTACGGTATCCGGGAGTTGCACAATCTCATGGTCTAAGGAAATGATACTTGACATTAGAAAAGCTTTAGCATACGAACTACACGATCTAGTGCTATGCTTAGGATTGGGTCTTGTCCATCACATCATTCTCCTAATGATGTGATCCCGTTATCAACGACATCCAATGTCCATGGTTAGGAAACCGTAACCATCTATTGATCAACGAGCTAGTCAACTAGAGGCTTACTAGGGACATGGTGTTGTCTATGTATCCACACATGTATCTGAGTTTCCTATCAATACAATTATAGCATGGATAATAAACGATTATCATGAACAAGGAAATATAATAATAACCAATTTATTATTGCCTCTAGGGCATATTTCCAACAGTCTCCCACTTGCACTAGAGTCAATAATCTAGTTCACATCGCCATGTGATTAACACTCACAGGTCGCATCGCCATGTGACCAACATCCAAAGAGTTTACTAGAGTCAATAATCCAGTTCACATCACTAGGTGATTAACACTCAATGAGTTCTGGGTTTGATCATGTTGCTTGTGAGAGAGGTTTTAGTCAACGGGTCTGAACCTTTCAGATCCGTGTGTGCTTTACAAATCTCTATGTCATCTCCTAGATGTAGCTACCACGTTCTATTTGGAGCTATTCCAAATAACTGTTCTACTTGGAGTTATTCTAAATTGTTGCTCCATTATACGTATCCGGTATCTCTAACGGAGCTATCCGGATAGGTGTTAAGCTTGCATCGACGTAACCCTTTACGACGAACTCTTTTACCACCTCCATAATCGAGAAAAATTCCTTAGTCCACTAGTTACTAAGGATAACTTTGACCGCTGTACTGTGATCCATTCTTGGATCACTCTTGTACCCCTTGACTGACTCATGGCAAGGCACACTTCAGGTGCGGCACACAACATAGCATACTGTAGAGCCTATGTCTTAAGCATAGGGGACGACCTTCGTCCTTTCTCTCTATTCTGCCGTGGTCGAGCTTTAAGTCTTAACTTCATACCTTACAACTCAGGCAAGAATTCCTTCTTTGACTGATCCATCTTGAACATCTTCAAGATCACGTCAAGGCATGTGCTCATTTGAAAGTACTATTAAGCGTTTTGATCTATCCTTATAGATCTTGATGCTCAATGCTCAAGTAGCTTAATCCAGGCTTTCCATTGAAAAACACTTTCCAAATAACCCTATATGCTTTCCAGAAATTCTACGTCATTTCTGATCAACAATATGTCAACAACATATACTCATCAGAAATTCTATAGTGCTCCCACTCACTTCTTTGGAAATACAAGTTTCTCATAAACTTTGTATACACCCAAAATCTTTGATTATCTCATCAAAGCGTACATTCCAACTCCGAGATGCTTACTCCAGTCCTCAGAAGGATTGCTGGAGCTTTGCATACTTATTAGCATCTTTTAGGATTGACAAAACCTTCCGGCTGTATCACATACAACCTTTCGTCGAGGAAACAATGTTTTGACATCCTATCTGCAAGATTTCATAAATAATGCAGTAATCGCTAATATAATTCCAACAGACTCTTAGCATCGCTACGAGTGAGAAAGTCTCACCGTAGTCAACTCCTTGAACTTGTCGGAAAAACATCTTAACGACAAGTCGAGCTTTCTTAATGGTGACATTTACCATCATTGTCCGCCTTCCTTTTAAAATCCATATGTACCTAACAGCCTTACGACCATCAAGTAGTTCTTCCAAAGTCTACACTTCGTTTTCATATATGGACCCTATCTCGGATTTTATGGTCTTGAGCCATTTATCGGAATCCAGGCCCACCATCGCTTCTCCATGGCTCGTAGGTTCATTGTTGTCTAGCAACATGACTTCCAAGACAGGGTTACGTACCACTTTGAAGTAGCACGCATCCTTGTTGACCTACGAGGTTTGGTAGTGACTTGATCCGAAGTTTCATGATCACTATCATAAGCTTCCACTCCAATTGGTGTAGGTGCCACAGGAACAACTCTTTGTGCCCTGCTATACACTAGTTGAAGTAACGGTTCAATAACCTCATCAAGTTTTCACCATCCTCCCACTCAATTCTTTCGAGAGAAACTTTTCCTCGAGAAAGGACCCGATTCTAGAAACAATCCCTTATTGCTTTCGGATCTGAGACAGGAGGTATACCCAACTGTTTTGGGTGTCCTATGAAGATGCATTTATCCGCTTTGGGTTCGAGCTTATCAGCCTGAAACTTTTTCACATAAGCATCGCAGCCCCAAACTTTTAAGAAATGACAGCTTAGGTTTCTCTAAACCATAGTTCATACGGTGTCATCTCATCGGAATTACGTGGTGCCCTATTTAAAGTGAATGTGGTTGTCTCTAATGCCTAACCCATAAACTATCGTGGTAATTCGATAAGAGACATCATGGTATGCATCATATCCAATAGGGTGCAGTTATGATGTTCGGACACACCATCACACTATGGTGTTCCAGGCTGTATCAGCTGTGAAACAATTTCCACAATGTCTTAATTCTGTGCCAAACTCGTAATTCAGATATTCATCTCTATGATCATATCATAGATCTTTTATCCTCTTGTTACGACGATCTTTCAACTTCACCCTGAAATTACTTGAACCTTTCAATAATTCAGACTCGTGATCCATCAAGTAAATATACTCAACATCTACTCAAATCATCTGTGAAGTAAGAACATAACGATATCCACTACATGCCTCAGCACTCATTGGATTGTACACATCAAAATGTATTACTTCCAACAAGTTGCTTTCTAGTTCCATTTTACTGAAAACGAGGCTTTCAGTCATCTTGCCCATGTGGTATGATTTGCATGTCTCAAGTGATTCAAAATCAAGTGAGTCCAAACGATTCATCTGTATAGAGTTTCTTCATGCATATCTACCAACAAACATGGTTCGCATGTCTCAATCCTTTCAAAAATGAGTGAGTCCAAAGATCCATCAACATGGAGCTTCTTCATGCGTTTTATACCGATATGACTTAAGTGGCAGTGCCACAAGTAGGTGGTACTATCCTATATCTTTTGGCATGAACATGTGTATCACTACGATCGAGATTTAATAAACCATTCATTTCAGGTGTAAGACTATTTGAAGGTATTATTCAAATAAACAGAGTAACCATTATTCTCTTTAAATGAATAACCGTATTGCGATAGACATAATCCAATCATGTCTATGCTCAACGCAAACACCAATCTTGATGGTAGAGGGAGCATGCGATGCTTGATCATATCAAGCTTGGAAAAACTTCCAACACATATCGTCATCTCACCTTTAGCTAGTCTCCGTTTATTCCGTAGCCTTTTGTTTCGAGTTACTAACACTTAGCAACGAACCGGTATCTAATACCCTGGTGCTACTAGGAGTACTAGTAAAGTACACATCAACACAATGTATATCCAATATACTTCTATCGACCTTGCCAGCCTTCTAATCTACCAAGTATCTAGGGTAATTCTGTTCCAGTGGCTGTTCCCTTTATTACAGAAGCACTTAGTCTCGGGTTTGGGTTCAACCTTGGGTTTCTTCACTAGAGCAGCAGTTGAATTGCCGTTTTATGAAGTATCCCTTCGTGCCCTTGCCCTTCTTGAAACTAGTGGTTTCACCAACCATCAACAATTGATGCTCCTTCTTGATTTCTACTTTTGGTGTCAAACATCGCGAATATCTCTAGGATCATCATTTATGTCCCTGATATATTATAGTTCATCACGAAGCTCTAGTAGCTTGGTGGTAATGACTTCGGAGAAACATCACTATCTTATCTGGAAGATCAACTCCCACTTGATTCAAATGATTGTTGTACTCAGACAATCCGAGCACAAGCTCAACAATTGAGCTTTTCTCCTTAGTTTGCAGGTTAAGAAAATCGTCGGAGGTCTTATACCTCTTGACATGGGCACGAGCCTGAAATTCCAATTTCAGCCCTCAAAACATCTCATATGTTTCGTGACGTTTCAAAAAACGTCTTTGGTGCCTCAACTCTATACCGTTGAACTGAACTATCATGTAGTTTTCAAAATGTGTATGTCAGATGTTCGCAACATCCACAGACAACGTTCGAGGTTTTAGCACACTGAGCGGTGCATTAAGGACATAAGCCTTCTAAGAAGCAATGAGGACAATCCTCAGTTTACGGACCTAGTCCGCATAATTGCTACTATCAACTTTCAACTAATTTTTCTCTAGGAACATATCTAAACAGTAGAACTATAGCATGAGCTACGACATAATTTGCAAAATCCTTTTGACTATGTTCAGGATAATTAAGTTCATCTTATGAACTCCCACTCAGATAGACATCCCTCTAGTCATCTAAGTGATTACATGATCCGAGTCAACTAGGCCGTGTCCGATCATCACGTGAGACGGACTAGTCAACGTCGGTGAACATCTTCATGTTGATCGTATCTTCTATACGACTCATGCTCGACCTTTCGGTCTTCTGTGTTCCGAGGCCATGTCTGTACATGCTAGGCTCGTCAAGTTAACCCTAAGTGTTTTGCATGTGTAAAACTGTCTTACACCCGTTGTATGTGAACGTAAGGATCTATCACACCCGATCATCACGGCGTGCTTCGAAACGACGAACTGTAGCAACGGTGCACAGTTAGGGGAGAACACTTCTTGAAATTTTAATGAGGGATCATCTTATTTACTACCGTCATTCTAAGCAAATAAGATGTATAAACATGATAAACATCACATGCAATCAAATAATAGTGACATGATATGGCCAATATCATATAGCTCCTTTGATCTCCATCTTGGGGCTCCATGATCATCATTGTCACCGCCATGACACCATGATCTCCATCATCATGATCTCCATCATCGTGTCTTCTTGAAGTTGTCACGTCATCTATTACTTCTACTACTACAGCTAACGGTTAGCAATAAAGTAAAGTAATTACATGACGTTTATGTTGACACGCAGGTCATAAATAAATTAAGACAACTCCTATGGCTCCTGCCGGTTGTCATACTCATCGACATGCAAGTCGTGATTCCTATTACAAGAACATGATCAATCTCATACATCACATATATCATTCATCACATCCTTTGTGGCCATATCACATCACATAGCATACCCTGCAAAAACAAGTTAGACGTCCTCTAATTGTTGTTTGCATGTTTTACGTGGCTGCTATGGGTTTCTAGCAAGAACGTTTCTTACCTACGCAAAGACCACAACGTGATATGCCAATTGCTATTTACCCTTCATAAGGACCCTGTTCATCGAATCCGGTCCGACTAAAGTGGGAGAGACAGACACCCGCCAGCCACCTTATGCAACTAGTGCATGTTTGTCGGTGGAACCGGTCTCACGTAAGAGTACGTGTAAGGTTGGTCCGGGCCGCTTCATCCCACGATGCCGCCAAATCAAGATAATACTAGTAACGGCAAGCATATTGAACAAAATCAACGCCCACAACTACTTTGTGTTCTACTCGTGCATAGAATCTACGCAATAAACCTGGCTCTGATACCACCTGTTGGGGAACGTAGCAGAAATTCAAAATTTTCCTACGTGTCACCAAGATCTATCTATGGAGAGACCAGCAACGAGGGGAAGGAGAGTGCATCTACATACCCTTGTAGATCGCTAAGCGGAAGCGTTCAAGTGAACGGGGTTGATGGAGTCGTACTCGTCGTGATTCAATCACCGATGACCAAGTGCCGAACGCACGGCACCTCCGCGTTCAACACACGTACAGCCCGGTGACGTCTCCCACGCCTTGATCCAGCAAGGAGAGAGGGAGAGGTTGAGGAAGACTCCATCCAGCAGCAGCACAACGGCGTGGTGGTGATGGAGGAGCGTGGCAATCCTGCAGGGCTTCGCCAAGCACCACAGAAGAGGAGGGAGAGAGAGATGCAGGGCTGCACCAACGAGAGATTGAATCGCGTGTGTTATGGGCAGCCCTAGGCCTCATATATATAGGGAAGGGGAGGGGCTGCGCCCCCTCTAGGGTTCCCACCCCCTAGGGGGGCGCGGCAGCCCTAGATGGGGATCAAGGATGGCGGCCAAGAGGGGGAGAGGAGAGAGAGGCGCACCAATATGGGCCTTAAGGCCCATATCCCTTAGGGTTTGCCCCCTTTCCACCTCTTAGGCGCCATGGGCCCTTGTGGGAGGCGCACCAGCCCACTAAGGGGCTGGTCCCTCAACACTCTTAGCCCACGCAAGCCTCCAGGGTTGGTGGCCCCACTTGGTGGACCCCCGGGACCCTCCCGGTGGTCCCGGTACATTACCGATAAACCCCGAAACTCTTCCGGTAACCAAAACAGGACTTCCCATATATAAATCTTTACCTCCGGACCATTCCGGAACTCCTCGTGACGTCCGGGATCTCATCCGGGACTCCGAACAACATTCGGTAACCACATACAAACTTCCTTTACAACCCTAGCATCATCGAACCTTAAGTGTGTAGACCCTACGGGTTCGGGAGACATGCAGACATGACCGAGACATTCTCCGGTCAATAACCAACAGCGGGATCTGGATACCCATGTTGGCTCCCACATGTTCCACGATGATCTCATCGGATGAACCACGATGTCAAGGACTTAATCAATCCCGTATACAATTCCCTTTGTCTAGCGGTATTGTACTTGCCCGAGATTCGATCGTCGGTATCCCGATACCTTGTTCAATCTCGTTACCGGTAAGTCTCTTTACTCGTTCCGTAACACATCATCCCGTGATCAACTCCTTGGTCACATTGCGCATATGATGATGTCCTACCGAGTGGGCCCAGAGATACCTCTCCGTTTACACGGAGTGACAAATCCCAGTCTCGATTCGTGCCAACCCAACAGATACTTTCGGAGATACCTGTAATGCACCTTTATAGTCACCCAGTTACATTGTGACGTTTGATACACCCAAAGCATTCCTACGGTATCCGAGAGTTGCACAATCTCATGGTCTAAGGAAATGATACTTGACATTAGAAAAGCTTTAGCATACGAACTACACAATCTAGTGCTATGCTTAGGATTGGGTCTTGTCCATCACATCATTCTCCTAATGATGTGATCCCGTTATCAACGACATCCAATGTCCATGGTTAGGAAACCGTAACCATCTATTGATCAACGAGCTAGTCAACTAGAGGCTTACTAGGGACATGGTGTTGTCTATGTATCCACACATGTATCTGAGTTTCCTATCAATACAATTATAGCATGGATAATAAACGATTATCATGAACAAGGAAATATAATAATAACCAATTTATTATTGCCTCTAGGGCATATTTCCAACAGTTGCCATGTGTTTTTGCATGGTACATGGCAACTGCCTCAACGTGCACGTACATGGCAACTGCCCTAACATGCACGTAAGCAGATGGCAACTCTTCCTTTTTACATGGCAACTGCCCTAGCATACTTGTGAGCACATGGCAACTCTCTCAACTGCCTAGTGTTAGTATGTGGCAATTCCTAAAGTTATAAAATCATGGCAACTACGTTAGACCAGACCATACATGGCAACTGCAGTTGAGCAACCATGGCAACTGCAGTTGTCCGACATGGCAACCGTAGTTCAGCAACATGGCAACTGCAGATAAACGAACATGGACGAGGGTCTGGACCATGGCAACTGCGGGCGCGCGGTGGGCGTCACGCGTCGTGTGTGGGACCAGAAGGGTACGAGGCCTGACATATGGACGTGTGGGCGTTATCAACTTCGCCCACACGGACGCGTGTGAGAGGGTTCAGGAGGGAAAAAGATGTGTGTGGGCATTAGTTGTTTTGCCCACACATAGGTGTGTGGGCTGGTTGCTGTCCACGCCACACGAGGCGTGTGGCACAACTACCCGATACACCACACGTGTGGCAGTTATCGGGACCCTATATTTATTATGATACAGTCAGATCTTCAGACTCATTTGCATCCGTTTGTCATCCGCACCTTATGACACACACAGGTACTGGTGAATATTAGGACAGCGAGTGCCAGCGAAGCAGTAAGTAATTTTTTTTGTCTCAGTGGTAGTATAAAAAATCATACTAGTAGTAAGAGCTCACTAAGATAATAATAATAGACTAAACGAATAAAGTTGAGCATGGATATTTTACTTACTTTTATCTTCGAAGCCACCGAACCGCCCGGCCTTGCTGCCACTAGAGCGTTCCCAGATGCTACGGTGGCCTACGAAAAATTCCAGCTCATCATCCATCCACTCTTTGAGTTGCTCCGTTTGAGATTTTGTTTGCTGCTCATCAGCAACGCGCTCCTCCTTCACCACAATTTGGCTCTGCTGCTTGTTCTTCTCCCTCTACTTCCTATGCTTCTTGCTCATTAACCTCTGCCTCTCCATCTCTCTCTCGGCCTCCCTCACCTTCTCATACTCCTCCTCATCCTCCACCGTAAACATCATCGCCAACTCATTCTTGTAAAGGCTGGGTGTATCAAGGACACTGGAGGAGAGTTCCAAGAATTCGTTGGACAGAAAAGGCTTGCTCAGTTCATCATCATTCCTCATCTTCTTCTCATGAGTCTGCTTCGTCTTCCTCTCCTCCTCGGTTGCCTCCTCCATTGCCGCCTCGGTAGAATTGTAGAAATCCAGCGAGATCCTCTCTAATTTGGATGTTGTGCTAACCAGCTCGTCCGCCTTGTACAAGGAGATGGGGGCATGGGAAGTCGAAAGAGAATGTGCCAAAGATAGCATCCGCTGGCCCAAATCCTCGACGTCCTCCAGAATATCGAAGTCGTCTGTCAAGTATACCTGCTGCTGCTGCTGTGAGTCGGACTGGAAACTGGAGGCTGGTCTGATGGTGCTCGAGTCCATCTTATGGAAGGACGAGATTGCTGCTCCAGAGATCTGATCCCTCCAGCAAGAAATCTTGGGAGTAAGAGACTCCATAAGGTCTTTCCACTCTCTCCGCAGGGAGATGATCTCCTCCATCAGCATCTCCATGTCCGACGAGATCGATCCGCTGCTCATCGCCGCCTCTTACCCGCACCGTCGATCTCGGTCTCCGCTGCCGCTGCCACCGCCCGGGGTTTCCTTTTTCTTTTCTTTGTGGCGAATAAACTAGCAGCTTAGGGTTTCAACAACGATGTGGCCGGGTTGGGATGGTTGTATACTTGTCAGTCCGTCCCGGTCTCTCCTCGGAGGGACTGGCCCAAGAACCTATTCTCTTCTCCACAAGTAAGTATGGCCCAGTTCTTCGCTTGCCGGCCCGTCCATTAACATCCATGCCTTTGCTAAAAAAAATTGCTCTACTAAAAAAAGAAAGACGCTTTTTGTTCTGAAATAAATACAGGCGCTTTCCTATTTTCTCCAAAATCAAACTTCGTAAAATAGAAAAAAATATACACATTAAAAACATTGTTAGTTATGTCATAAGATATATTTTTCTATTGTATTTACTTGCTATATTTTGTTGTTGGCACTATAGTAGAAAAATGGTCAAATGTTCACCCCTTTAGCCCCGGTTTGTATTTGAGCCGGCACTAATATGACCATTAGTGCCGGTTCGAATGGCTATGCATTAGTGACGGTTCGTAATGAACCTTTAGTACCGGTTCGTGCCACAAACCAGTACTAAAGGGGTGGTGGCAGGCTGGCGTCAGGCCAGGGCCCCACGAGCCCCTTTAGTGACGGTTTGTGACACAAACCGGTACTAAAGGTCTAATCTATAGTACCGGTTTGTGTCACCAACCGGCACTAAAGAGTCTTAACCTAGAGTCCCGGTTGAAGACACAAACAGGCACTATAGGGCAATTTTCAAACTCAACCCCCCCCCTCGTGTATCGCCATTTCAGTTTTGAAAAAATCAAAAGAAAATGATAAAAACTTCAAAAAATAAAATCCTTCGAGAGGTAGTTATATTACTACATCTACTAGTTAGGAAAATTTGAAAACTTAAATTTGGACATGTTTTGTAAAAAGTGTAGGGAAAATGTAAAACGGCTATAACTTTTGCATACGATGTCGGAAAAAAATGTATAATATATCAAAAAACTCAGCACGAAAATCCGCATCCAATGGAGACCGCCTACGGCATGTTTGCAATTTTTTAGAATCCTCAAATTCTAAAAGGAAAAAAAGATATGGTCAAATTTCAGTTTTTTTTAAAAAAATGGTTAAATCTGGTCACACTACTTATTCAAGAAGTATTAATGTTACCACATAATTATTCAAGAATATTAGTGTTACTAAATAATTATTTCAATTTTTTGAATTTTGGTCAAATCTGGTCAAACTATGGTCAAACTATGGTCAAACTATGGTCAAACTGTGGTCAAACTATGGTCAAACTTATTCAAGAAATATTAGTGTTACTAAATAATTACTGTTTTTTAGAATAATAGTTTCAAACTCAAACAGTGAAATGTGTGACTTCATGCTCAAGCTAAACTCCGGAGGGTTAATAGGATTGACATCTTACTATTGTCAGGAAAACAACAAGTGCAGACTTGGAAACGAAGCAGAATAGAACTCGAAAGTTAAGCGTGCTCGGGCTGGAGTAGTGAGAGGGATGGGTGACTGGTCGGGAAGTTAGATGATTTGGAATGAGTCATCCACACTTGAGCAGTTAAGAGAGGTGATTAGAGACTAAATCACCAAATAATTCAGAAAAATTAAAAATTAAAAAAAATCATTTTTTTTTCAAAATTTTCAAAAAAAAAATTAAATAAAACCTTTAGTACCTGTTGGTAACACCAACCGGTACTAAAGGTCCCCCATACCAGGGCGCGAGCTCACGCCACGTGGTGGCACTTTAGCGCCGGTTCGTGCCGAACCGGTACTAAAGGGGGGGGGCTTTAGTGCCGGTTATGGAACCAGTACTAAAGGCCCTTACGAACCGGTTTTAAATCTCCGTTTTCTACTAGTGTGGAATTCCCCATGGCATCACTTCTCGTAACTCTTTTGTACCTGCAGCCATGAAATGGGGTCCACATGTCCTCTCTTCTACACTCGTGCTGAACTGTTACGTGATTTAAGTAACATTGTGTTCCGGGGATTGACAACGGACCCCCAACCACGGCGCCCATGGCACTACTACAAAGTCGTGCCTTGGGGTTAACATATCTTCTCTTCTATATTCATGTTGAATCGTCATGTAATTTACATAAGATTTGTGTTTCGCCCCCAACACTACTACAAAACCAAACACAAGTAACTACTCATCACTAACTGGCGTATGACCACGCGTCAGTGATGAGGGTCATCACCGGAGGGACAACGCAGACGCGTCAGTGATAAGCCTCTGCGGGACTTCCAAGACGGTTAACACAGACTGTTTAAAATTAGGTATGTATGTGTTATTGTCCTCCTCAACCGTAGCAAGGTCGATTGTTCATCACAGACTACAGTCAAAATGTACCGTCAGTGCTGCTACTACTTTATTATCACTGGCTACCTCTAGTGGCTTGTCACTGATGTCTGTTCAAACTTCGTTCTCTTTTTTCCGCGGTGAGAAACATGTGAAATAGAGTATTGATGCATTCATGACTCCTCGATTACCATCGCCATCGTCCGGCCACCGGTGTGTGGGTTCACGACGAGCATGCATTGAACCGGCGATGACTCCCACGACAACGATAGGTTGGCTCTCAATGTGCATTTCCATCACAAAGCACCCCCATGGGAAGAAAAATCTATCTAGTTGGCGTAACTAAACTAAATATTCGAAGAAGAAATACGAGACTACTATAAGTAATCATGAATATAAGAGATCAAAGAAGACTCCAATAATATTCATGGATAAAAATTGATCATAAACTCAAAATTCATCGGATCCCAACAAACACGCCGCAAAAGTCATTACATCAAATAGATCTCCAAGAGACCATTGTATTGAGAATAAAAAAGAGAGAAAAATCCATCTAGCTACTGCCTACGGACTCGTAGGTCTATTGTGGACTACTCATGCATCATCGGAGAGGCACCAATGAGGATGATGAACCCCCTCTGTGATGGTGTTAGATTGGATCTCGTGGTTCTGAAACTTGCGGCGGCTGGAATTGTGTTTTGTCTGCTCCCTTGGGGTTTCTGGTATTTCTGAGAATTTATAGAACGAAGAGGCTGTGTAGGAGAACCTCGCGGGCCCCACAATCCATCAGGGCTCGCCAGGGGCCTCTGGTGCGCCCTGGTGTCTTGTGGGCCTCATAGGAATGATTTGGAATGAGTCATCCACACTTGAGCAGTTAAGAGAGGTGATTAGAGACTAAATCACCAAATAATTCAGAAAAATTAAAAATAAAAAAAAATCAATTTTTTTTTAGAAAATCAATTTTTGGATCTCGTGGTTCTGAAACTTGCGGCGGCTGGAATTGTGTTTTGTCTGCTCCCCTGGGGTTTCTGGTATTTCTGAGAATTTATAGAACGAAGAGGCTGTGTAGGAGAACCTCGCGGGCCCCAGAATCCATCAGGGCTCGCCAGGGGCCTCTGGTGCGCCCTGGTGTCTTGTGGGCCTCATAGGCCTCCCCCAGGTGCTTCCTTGGCTGCCAAGTTGTCTTCTGGTCCAAAAAAATTTCAAAAAGTTTCGCTGCATTTGGACTCCCTTTGATAGGAATATTTTGTGAAGTAAAAAAGTCTCCCAAAGACAATATTCACTTGATGTATTACTTACTTTGCACGCTAAAAGTCTCCCAAGTTAGCAAACAATATACAAAACAATTTCGACTATTCATCAGTTATCATTTGTCAAGAAATGAAGAGGCAGCACATCAACCACACAAATCATCTGGCACTTTTCAAGCTCCGCCACCAGCTAGTTTTGGGAGGAAATGGCTTTCTGAGATAATATAGAGTGAAGAGTGCTCTTGTTATGGCCGGTTTAGCTAGGCCCACCGGGCAATCTTAGCCCGCAAGTTATCTTAGGTTAATTCTTATGCAAGTTATCTAGGTTATAAATATAGGCTGTAAAACTCTTTTTGGAATTAAGCAATAAGAAGATTATTATCTCTATTGCCCAGCTCCCAGAGGAGCCGGAACCCTAGCCGCCTCCAGCCCTAACCGCCGCCGCCCTCCTCCTTCCTCACGACGGCGCCGACGCGCCGGAGCCCGCGCCCTCGCCCCCAACTCCCGCTGTTCTGCCCTTATAACCTAAGGAGTAGAGCCGGTAGGAACCCTAGTCCTACCAATTTGGTAATCAGAGACCAAGTTCAGATCATGTCGCTGCCACCACCACCGCCGACGCTGTCCGGCGGCTCCACCGCTCCGATGACGACGGCGCCGCCCCTCACCGCGCCGATGACGTCCGCCGCTGGGACCACCGCGCTGGCGGGCCACGTCTCCACCGCGGCCCCGCTCGCGCCGCCATCCCCGGTGCCCTCCGCGCCACCGCCGTCCGCCGTCTTCACACCGGAGCAGGTCACGCCCACCCTACAGGACCTCATGACGGTCGTCCAGGGCATCTCCCTGTACTTGGCCGTCCCGCACACCACCACGCCGGCTGCGCCCCCCGCCTACAGCCACCCGGCGACGCACTGGCCGATCCAGAACGCGTCGGGCCCGAGCGGGATGCCCCTACTGTCGTTCCAAGCGGGCTACACCGGCGGGCCCCCGTCGCTGCTGCACCTGCCCGGGTACTCGGTACCCGCGACGATCGCCGGGGCCCATCCATCGCTCCAGCCGCCGCCTGCCCCAGCGCCGTCCTGGACGCAGTGGCCCGCGCCGGTTCTCGCGGCGCCACCCGCGCCTCCCGCGCCCACCCCAGCACAGAAGTGGCCGTACTGGCCCGCGCCGGCCCCAGCCGCGCCAACCGCGCCGCCCGTGTCGGTCCAGCTTCCACCGCCGCCACCCAGCTCTGGACTGGGTCAGTCCACACCGGGAGGCCTCCCGATCCAGCAGGTCCGGTTTCCACCGTCACCATCTCCGATCCCGGCCTGGCTAACCGGGGCGTCGCCACCGCCAGTTTACACGCAGGCCGAGGACCCATCGGTACCTACGCTGCAGTCTGGGGCCTCGTCCGGCTCCGCGGGGGCCTACGACGGCCTCCCCGCCGTTGACCGGGCGGCGTCATCATCCCTGCTCCGCACCGCCGAGCCGGTCGGCCATGGCGCGCCAACCCAGACGCCGCCACGGTTCACCAAGATCGACTTCGCCACTTATGACGGCACGGAGGACCCGCTTAACTGGCTCAACCAGTGTGAGCAGTTTTTCCATGGCCAGCGCACGCTCGCGTCGGAGCGCACTTGGCTGGCATCCTACCACCTCCGCGGCACAGCACAGACCTGGTACTACGCCCTCGAGCAGGACGAGGGCCGCATGCCCCCTTGGGAGCGCTTCCGCAAGCTCTGCCTCCTTCGCTTTGGGCCTCCGGTTCGCGGGAGCCGCCTGGCGGAGCTCGGCCGCCTTCCCTTCACCTCCACGGTGCAAGACTTCGCTGACCGTTTCCAGGCCCTGGCATGCCATGCATGCATCGGGCGTGACGGCGCAGCAGCGGGCGGACCTCTTTGTCGGTGAACTTCCGGATCACATCCGCTAAGGGCAGAACAGCGGGAGTTGGGGGCGAGGGCGCGAGCTCCGGCGCGTCGGCGCCGTCGCGAGGAAGGAGGAGGGCGGCGGCGGTTAGGGCTGGAGGCGGCTTAAGGGTTCCGGCCTTCCCCTTCCTGGAACCAGGCAATAGAGATAGTAATCTTCTTATTGCTTAATTCAAAAAAGAGTCTTACAGCCTATATTTATAACCTAGATAACTTGCATAAGAATTAACCTAAGATAACTTGTGGGCTAAGATTGCCGGTGGGCCTAGCTAAACGGCCCATAACAGCTCTATGCATTGAGAATTCACATATCTTCTATATCAATGTCAGATTATATTTACGCGCCTCAAACAAATATCTAAAGATAAACCCACAATAGTTAAGCCAATGTCCTTTACATAAATTCTAAAAACAGATTCTATTCAGTGGTAGTAGCTCATTCTGTTGACATAATTATTCTTTCTTCTCTCTCTTTTAGATGGCAAGAGGTCCCTAATTTGATGAGTTGTTACTGAAATTCCGCATACACCGCCCCGATGAACTATGGTCTAGAGAATAGGCACTGACTGAAACTTGACAAAAAGTGGTCCTGCAACACATACATCACTTTGACGAGAATACGAGATGCTGCCAAGCTTATTTTGTGGTGACTTGTATTTACGCGCCCCTGTTGACTTAAGATAAAGAAAACAGAGTGAAAAGGCGAAACAAAAAGGACAAAAACTATCTGTTTAAATTATATCAATGAAGGTCAAGAATGAAAAAAGTCTAATAAAGGAAGAAAACAACGAATAGAACTTGGTTTTGTTGAAAGTGGTTGGATGTGTACTATGGAATATATGGAAACATATCGGAAATTGGTTGATCATGAGGGGAAGTGCACTCCATGCACATTGAAAGGTTATGTTTAAGAAGGATCTTTATTTTATCTCTTTTAGAGTTGAAGAATAACACATAGATTCTCTTGTCCTGTAGTTGACATCTTATTTGTAATTCTTCTTCCCTGTTCTTGTATATTACCATGCAAACCCCCTTTAGTCTCTCTGACTTTGTTAGTCGAGCCCTAACTCTGGACTCTTTTGTACATTTTTGCTAACTTATTAGTGGGAAAAAAAATATACCGTTCAGCCAAAAACCATGTTCATCATCTTTCTCTATCTCAAAAATAGCAAGATGTCATATTTATCCTTATATTGCAACTCCTGTTGACAAAGCCTCTATAATATAGCCATTGTAGTTCGTGAAGTCGACGATGCCATTATGCTGTACTGTGAAACTGATACATACTCCCAAGAAAAAAAAATCTGAAGTTCATAAGCTAGTTATATGTGAAGGAAAAAAATACAGATCTGCACTTATTTTCCATACAGGGACCACTGTGGACAAGTGCTCCCACAGTAATATGTAACCTATTGTATGCAAACTTGACCTAATCATATGTTTGAGCTTGGTTTTGAGATTTAGAAGTATGCAAATTCATGCACCGAAGAGTTGATTAGCAGCTAGCTTGTTGATTCATTTAGCACCGTGTGGTGATCTAGTCTATTAAGATGACTGTACCTCAAAAGGTTTTATACTTTACACGTAATTCTGTCCGTTGATGCTAAAATTCATAATGCACAGACCTCGATCGTCGTGGCACCAGTCGCACTCCCCGGGAGACTTCCGTCGTCCGATGATGACATTTCCTATATGTTCATAATCAAGATTAAACATGTACAATTAAATAAATAAATAAATATATATATATATTATGTACTACAAAAACTAAATAGCTCATTATTATTCAACCTAATCATATGCATATTGCCTTGCATAGTGCTCTCCAATTTGAGCATTCAATAAGAAATCAAATCGCAAAATAAAATAGTATCAAATTAGGATGCATCCAATTATAAGAAAAACTACATCATCTCCATCTATCCGTACATCGAATATTATCACTAATACACTGTCGAATACTATCATACATATTGCTAGTATAGCTAGAACCGTAGCGCCAACGGGTATCGGCGCGGGCGGTGGACACCCCAAAGGGAAGGAACCATCACAGGATCATAGCTCCAGTGAGATCCCTGAGAATCCTGCCAGTATCCTCAGAACCTGCCCCTCCAACGCAACCATGTAGCGACGGACCGTGCTGTCTCCTTGCTGAAACGGTGACGTACCACCTCCGCGGTGTCCGGAAGCCTCGGCACCGTCACTGGCCCACGCGACCGCCACCAAACAAGGATCGGGTCAACGACGGGCTGGCTCCTCACCAAGCTACGTCCCCCGGAAGGTAGCGCCTCCCAGTACCACCCCGGCGGAGCCCAGTCCCGGACATGGCCCATCTGGTCAAGCAGGTGTCGTCCTCGCCGACTCGACGACGAGGATGCGGGATAGGCATCGTCCACGTCGATGCGGGAATAATTGCTTTAACTAAAAAAATAAACTAGTTCTATTAATTTTCTTGCTAAAAATAAACTACTTCTATAGTAAAATAAACCAGTTTTATTAAATCAACTAGTTCAACTACTAAGCACTTACTATAAATAGAATAAAGTAGTACTTACTAAAAATAAACAAGTTTACCTAGTTCTATTATTTTTCTAACTAATTCCATTAAACACTTTCTAAGTAGTACTAATTACTAAAAGTTATCGGGGAGGGGGGTATATCGACAACGACATACCCGATAACAAAAATAAGAAGAGGAAGTAGAAGAAAAAATAGGAGAAGAAGAAAGGAATAGAGGAGGAGATCGAAGAAAAAAAAGAAAAAAAGAGGAGGAGAAGAAGGAATAATAGAGGAGAAGAAGAAGAATTCTTCTTCTTCTCCTCTTTTTTTTTCTTCTTTTTCATCTTCTTATTTATTTCTCCTGTTATTCCTCTCCTCTTCTCTTATTCTTCTTCTTCTTCTCCTTCTTCCTCTTCTTATTTTCCTTTTTTCTCTCCTTCTTTTTTCTTCTAAATATGAACATATACATAAATGACTTTGATCATACATAATTTTCAGATTCCTACACAATATAAACATATACGTAAATTGACAAAAAAATTCTATGACAAAAAAATCATATAAAAATTCAATGAACAAAATTACAACAAAAAATTCATAAAAAATTCTATGAAAAACTTTTCATATATATGAACACACAAACTTTTGCATATGCAACAATAATATCACCAAAAAAATGTATGAACAGTAAAAAATTCTAACTTTTGCATCTAAACTATATATACATCTAAATTAACTACAACAACTCAATTAACTATACATCTAAACTATGCATCTAAATTAACTACAACAACTCAATTAACTATACATCCTAAATTACGCATCTAAATTAACTACACATCTAAATTAGGAAATTACGCAACGGGCCGGGGCGGCGATCGACGAGGAGGCCGGCAGGACACGGGGGCGACGGTGAGGGGCGCGGCGACGGCGACGGTGAGAGGCGCGGAGACGGCGACGGTGAGGGGCGCGGCGCGACGGGCGATGGTGAAGGCGCGGAGACGGCGACGGTGAGGGGCGCGGCGCGACGGGCGATGAGGAGGGCAGGGGGCGGCGACGGGCGACGGTGAGGGGCACGGCGTCGGGCGGCGAGGAGCAGGGGCACGGGGCGGCGACGGCGTCTGGGCCGCGCGGGACGGCGTCGGAGGCAGGGTGACGGCGAGCGCGAACGAGGGGCAGCCTGGCGGCGTCGTCGGGCGGGGAAACGAACTGAATGAAAAATTTCACAAGTGCTACTTATATAGACGAAGCATTGGTTCCGGTTCGTGACAGAAACCGGGACGAATGCCCCTTTAGTCCCGGTTGGTGGTACCAACCGGGACCAAAGGCCACTTTTCGGCAGCCCAAAGGGCGGGAAGCGGCGGCCTTTGGTCCGGTTGGTGCCACCAGCCGGGACTAAAGGGCGGCATTGGTCCCGGTTGGTGCCACGAACCGGGACCAAAGCCCCTTTAGTCCCGGTTGGTGGCACCAACCGGGACCAAAGGCCTTGTGCTGCCCCGGTTGGTGGGAGTTTAGTCCCACCTCGCTAGTTGAGAGTGGCCAGCACTGTTTATAAGCTCCGCTGCCTCTTTCCTCTCGAACTCCTCTGAAATGCAGGCTTATGGGCCTAATTGGACACTGTAATGCCTGTGGGCCTACTGGGCCTGCTGCGGGCCTGAATCCTGGCCCATGGTTGGGTTTCTAGTCGTATTCAAGCCGTGCTAACCCAGTAGGTGGCATTTTTTTCTTTTTTTCTATTTTTTTCGTTTCTACTTAGAACTAAATACTTATAGTTTTTTAGTGATTTCTTTTTTCTTTTAGGTCACAAAAATTATAAACTTTCTGTTAGTGCCATTAGCTTTAAAATTTGAATAGTTTAAATTTGAATTTTTTTAAAATTTGTGTGAATCACTAGTTTATGAATCACTAGTTACTATGTACTATCTTTCTGCACAGAGATACCAAATAATAAACTTTGTGTTAGTGCCATTAGTGTCAAAATTAGAATAGTTAAAATTTGAATTCTTTGAAATTTGTGTGAATCTTTTGTGATTAACTTTACTAGTGCCATTATTTCAAATTAGAATAGTTAAAATTTGAATTCTTTGAAATTTGTGTAATCAAGTTTGTGATTAACTTTACTAGTGCCATTATTTTTTCAAATTAGAATAGTTAAAATTTGAATTCTTTGAAATTTGTGTGAATCTCAAGTTTGTGTTTAACTTTACTAGTGCCATTATTTTTTCATTTCTACTTAGAACTAAATACTTATAGTTTTTTAGTGATTTCTTTTTTCTTTTAGGTCACAAAAATTATAAACTTTCTGTTAGTGCCATTAGTTTTAAAATTTGAATAGTTTAAATTTGAATTTTTTAAAATTTGTGTGAATCACAGTTTATGAATCACTAGTTTACTAAATTTGTGTGAAAACACTTTGTGTATTATATTTACTATGTACAATCTTTCTGCACAGAGATACCAAAAATTATAAACTTTGTGTTAGTGCCATTAGTTTTCAAATTAGAATAGTTAAAATTTGAATTCTTTGAAATTTGTGTGAATCTCAAGTTTGTGATTAACTTTACTAGTGCCATAAGTTTTCAAATTAGAATAGTTAAAATTTGAATTCTTTGAAATTTGTGTGAATCTCAAGTTTGTGATTAAAATTACTAAAAAAATGAACATAGATGCGCCTATAGAGAAAATTCAACCTAAATTCATAATCAATTTCCATGAATTTCAGAGAAATTCATTATGAATTTAGGTCAAATTTCCAGTATAGGGGCATTTATTTTCATTTTGAGAGGAGCTCAACAATGCAGAGAGAGACGGGCTTATAAACCAGTGTGGGCACCCTTCGGTTGGCGAGGTGGGACTAAACTGTGAAGCGCAATGAGGACCGACCATTTAGTCCCGGTTCGTGGCATGAACCGGGACTAAAGGGGGGCCTTTGGTCCCGGTTCAGGCCACCAACCAGGACCAGTGGTGGTGGGCCGGGAGCCAGGCCCATTGGTCCCGGTTCGTCCCACCAACCGGGAACAAAAGGTCCAGACGAACCGGGACCAATGGCCCACGTGGCCCGGCCGGCCCCCCTGGGCTCACGAACCGGGTCCAATGCCCCCATTGGTCCAGTTTCTGGACTGAACCGGGACTAATGGGCTGACCCGGTCTGGACCATTGCCCCCTTTTCTACTAGTGTTGCCATGCCAGGAACCACTTTCCTGCCCTGGTGCTGATCCCTCGCATACCAGGCTCAGGAACCGCCACCGCCCCATATGCATGCCGCTCCGACTCGTAGAATCCCCTGTCTTTCTCTAGCACTCGTCCAAGAATTGGGTCCACGACAAAGAGACAGGCTCCACGATAGCCGGCTTGTACCAGCCCTTGATGTCGCCATTGGTGGAGGAGCCGAAACCTATATATATATATGTGCCTCCGCGATCAGCTGATGATCTAAGAGATCTAGAGAGAGAGAGAGCTTGGTGGGGGAGGTACTCCCCCATTAGGAGTAGAGAGAGATAATTATTAGAGACAAAAGGCAAAGATCAATGCATTAGCAAAGTTAGGATTTAGAATTGATTGTCACTAAACTGAATTTTATTGATTGGTAACGTGCTATCGTTCCTTGCCCGTTTGTAACATGTCTAGTTAGGAAATTTTAAAAAGGTTAAGAAAGTTTTCATTGCGAGGATTAAAAAACCACCGTGAGGAGATATAGTGGTGGGATGGATGTGAGACGAAAATAAACCAGACCAAAGTGGTGGGACAAAAATAAACCGTGGATACTATTCAACCAACTCAGACATTAGGGCAGTTCACTCCTGTCACCAACCTCTTAGAGCATCTCCAACAGCCGCCCAACGCGCGGCGCGGTAAAAACCAGTTTGCAGCGCGCCCATCGCCTGGTTTGGCACGGTGGACAACACTGGCTCCAGCAGCCGCGGTAAAATGCAGCGCGCGCGTGTAGCTCCAGCAGGCGCGCTAAAATGCAGCGCGCGTTCTCGCACAAACACTACGATGCATAGATTTAAACCATACATAATTCTCATAGCATAGATAAAAAACGATACAAAGATATTTTACATAGTTCATAGCATAGATAGATAAACAGAACTACAGTACAACTACATAAATAAACTACGGTGCAACTAGATAAACTATGGTGCAGCTAGAACTACTGAGTCGTCCTCATCATCATCCTCATCCTCGGTGGTGTTGTCCGAGGTATCGATGTTGTCCGAGGTATCGATCCATATGTCATCCCAACGTTCATCGTCTGACGTGGAGATCGACTTCCCACCTGCTTCAACGATATCGCACTGCGATATGGCCAGTGCCTTCCGCCGACGCCAGTCTGCCCGCTCCGTGCGGCGCCTTGCCGTCCTCTCCGCCCAGTAGGCGCGCTCATCGGCGACATCCTCCGGGTGGCACCGGCGCACTCCGCCATGGCTCGCTCGTCTCCTCGCGATGAGGTGGCGGTGCCGCGATTGGTGCTCGGCATGATCCTGGACCGTGATATACGAGGCGGAGGGGCGACGGCCTGCGCTTGTTCGCGCGTGTAGACGTCACGAAAGTTCATCCGTGACGGAGGCCTCTCTAGGCGCCACGCAGCCGCGTTGTACACGCGGGCGGCCTCGTGCGCGGTCCGGAACATGCCGTGGCCGAGCCGGACGTCGCCGGACCGGATCTCGGTGTAGTACCGACCGTTGGCGCGCTCGCGGACGCCGCGGCGGCATGGTGGCGCGGTGGTGGCGGGGTGCTGAAGCGGCGAGGAAACAGCGAGAAAGCAGTGGAAGCCGCGAGGAGGCGGGGGAAATGCGCGCGTGGCAATGTGGAGGAACGCGTGGCGAGCGCCGCAATGCGGCGCGCCAAATCTATCGCGCGACCAACAACTTTCTCCCGCGCGCGCTCAAACGTTTATCGCGCGCGCTTGTTTCAGCCGCCGCTGGAGCGTGCGAAAACTTCCCGCGCACGCTAAATGGGCTTTTTACCCCGCGCCGTCTTTTGGCGCGGCTGTTGGAAGATGCTCTTATGTGGAAAAGGAAATTCTCTACAACTTCAGTTGCAGAATCTATCTGGATTGCATCCCAACTTGTTAATTGACTCTCAATTATTTTGTTTGGGCTGTGACTTGCAAACTCGAGACATCCTAACTTGTCTTTCTTCCCTGGGTAAGCAAAGCACACGATCTACCATCCCTGGAGGACACCCTCACAAGCAATGCATCAACGGTACCAGGTTGGAGATTAAATGCAGGACATCCCAATCTTAACATACCTTGTATTAGCAGCTGAGCAGAATATTTGCAATGGCACACAACACAAGTAAACATAATGTGCCAGTTACCAAGGCAAACTTGGCTTTCAGGGCTATTTCCTGAATATTTTTCCAACACAACACGACTGCTCATTAACACATAAGAGTCAAAATATAAATAGACTTCATACATACTACTTGCCGACATACAAATATAGAGGCTACATACAAAATATAATATATATAGTTGATACCTCTGATACAATTACCACTTCCTGATACAGATAGCACACTACAACCTGGGTAGCGTATCCTCCAGCAACATCTCCATCTTGTCTCTCAACAACCCGGGACCATGCAACGGTAATCTCCACCTCAGAACCACAGATGAAACATCTATTGACCTAATGTTGCCACCAACTTGAAGGGAAAAGTGGACAAGATCAGAGGATAGAAACCAGATCAACATAGGCTGTTACTTCAACAGTCACTCCTTTTTCAAACTCTACTGAAATGGCGTTTCCTGACGGAGAACATAACCATCCAAAACTAACTTCATCTTCTAGTAATTTTTTCAGTAGATCAAAACAACACAACCCTCTCACGGCCAGAAACAATACAAGCAACCTGACCCCCAGAGCTAAAAAGGAACTCCCCTCCAACAACACGAATGGACAATACAGTGAGCTTGGACCGTCGTAGGAAAAACCTCAAACCTCAACTCCGCAGTACAGAATGGGCTATCAAAGAGTAAAGGTTGCTCACCGTCGCCGTTTGCTTCTTTATACCACTTGCTAACACACATCAAATGTGTATCATTGTGCTCATCATCTCCATCACGTACTTTTAGTTCAACTTCAAAGTCAACATAATCCCCAACTAGAATTGCGCGAGACGGGCCAGTCAAGCGCAGATAAGAGTCCTGCAATCATTAGATTAAATCATTATTGTAGTGTTTGGCTGAAGAGGAAGAAAAATAGTACTTAAAAGAACCAGAGGACAAAGAAGTATATATATATTACTTAAAAGAAACAGAGGACAAAGAAGTATGTACTACTTAAAAGAAGAAGAGGACAATGAAGAGAAAGTGAATATACAACAGTACATACATGTCCAGAGAGTAATTGACCCCTGATCCTCGACCGAGAGAAGAGAAGGTTGCGGTTGCGGTCTACGGTGTCTCGGGCAGCAACCACGCCATAAACAGAGAGTGGCCACTTCAGCTGCTCCGTTAGTCCAACAAGTTTGAATGAGTAGATTTGCAACGTTCTTTCAGTGACAGCGGCATGGGGCAGAAGGATACCGGGTGTGCAGTGCGTAAATTGGAGAGGACTTAATGTCGCTGCAACACAAATTAAACAAAGACCATCAGTTCACTTTCATTTTGAAATGCTTCAAGAGTTACTAGTACAAAGAGATCTCAAGCAGATACCACTTCCCCCCTGTTTTGTTGAACCGTGTAAGTGTGAATACTTGCATTTACCGAGATATTCCTCAGTCCTTATACCACATTAAAGCTCTAATTCAATTTTAACACTTCCCTAAACTATAAATATGACAATGTGAGTATCTTTGAGTTGCATATTATTTCCTAATTTAACTGTGCCCAATTGTCCATACTCAATGGGTCTTACTTCATACTTTTTAATCAGACCAATACTATAAATAAATGACTTATTGCAGATTCAGTTTTATGTTGTAGCAAGTCCCATAGTTAACTTGCCGCTTACTGGAATTAGTAGGTCAAGCCATATATTTATGGAAATGTTAACGCCCACACGTGTGGGCATTGACCATCTTGACCACACGCATCCATCACCGTCCAGTACTATATGCACGAATCTTGACACAATCTGGCTGATTTTCTGTGCCACGTAGGACAAGGCGTGTGTGTGGTGTGTGACATAGTTCGCCCACACATCCGTTTTACCACACGAAGGGGCCGGTGTGTGGGCGTTTAGCAGTTCACCCACACACCAGTTTTCAGTCACGCATAAGGGCTGATGTGTGGGCATTTGCCATCTCGCCCACACGCCCGTCTCCTCTCCCACACGTAAGCTGCTAGTTGCCATGTGTTTTTGCAGCGCACATGGCAACTGCCTCTAGTGTGCTTTATAAGCAGGTGGCAACTCTTTTTTTACCCGAGCTGCCATGTGTGTTTTTGCAGGGTACACGGCAACTGCCTAGAGTGCACGTAAGCAGATGGCAACTGTCTTTTACCGAGTTTTCATGTGTTTTTGCATGGTACATGGCAACTGCCTCAACATGCACGTACATGGCAACTGCCCTAACATGCACGTAAGCAGATGGCAACTCTTCCTTTTTACATGGCAACTGCCCTAGCATACTTGTGAGCACATGGCAACTCTCTCAACTGCCTAGTGTTAGTATGTGGCAATTCCTAAAGTTATAAAATCACGGCAACTACATTAGATCAGACCATACATGGCAACTGCAGTTGAGCAACCATGGCAACTGCAGTTGTCCGACATGGCAACCGTAGTTCAGCGACATGGCAACTGCAGATAAACGAAGATGGACGAGGGTCTGGACCATGGCAACTGCGGGCGCGCGGTGGGCGTCACGCGTCGTGTGTGGGACCAGAAGGGTACGAGGCCTGACATATGGACGTGTGGGCGTTAGGGTTCAGGAGGGAAAAAAGATGTGTGTGGGCATTAGTTGTTTTGCCCACACGTAGGTGTGTGGGCTGGTTGCTGTCCATGCCACCCGAGGCGTGTGGCACAACTACCCGATACACCACACGTGTGGCAGTTATCGGGACCCTATATTTATTATGATACAGTCAGATCTTTAGATCATTTGCATCCCGTTTGTCATCCGCACCTTATGACACACATAGGTACTGGTGAATAATAGGACAACGAGTGCCAGCGAAGCAGTAAGTAATTTTTTTGTCTTAGTGGTAGTATAAAAAATCATACTAGTAGTAAGAGATCACCAAGATAATAATAATAGACTAAACGAATAAAGTTGAGCGTGGATATTTTACTTACTTTTATCTTCGAAGCCACCGAACCGCCCGGCCTTGCTGCCACTAGAGCGTTCCCAGATGCTAAGGTGGCCTGCGAAAAATTCCAGCTCATCATCCATCCACTCTTTGAGTTGCTCCGTTTGAGATTTTGTTTGCTGCTCATCAGCAACGCGCTCCTCCTTCACCACAATCTGGCTCTGCTTCTTGTTCTTCTCCCTCTACTTCCTATGCTTCTTGCTCATTAACCTCTGCCTCTCCATCTCTCTCTCGGCCTCCCTCACCCTCTCATACTCCTCATCCTCCACCGTAAACATCATCACCAACTCATTCTTGTAAAGGCTGGGTGTATCCAGGACACTGGAGGAGAGTTCCAAGAATTCGTTGGACAGAAAAGGCTTGCTCAGTTCATCATCATTCCTCATCTTCTTCTCATGAGTCTGCTTCGTCTTCCTCTCCTCCTCGGTTGCCTCCTCCATTGCCGCCTCGGTAGAATTGTAGAAATCTAGCGAGATCCTCTCTAATTTGGATGTTGTGCTAACCAGCTCGTCCGCCTTGTACAAGGAGATGGGGGCATGGGAAGTCGAAAGAGAATGTGCCAAAGATAGCATCCGCTGGCCCAAATCCTCGACGTCCTCCAGAATATCGAAGTCGTATGTCAAGTATACCTGCTGCTGCTGCTGTGAGTCGGACTGGAAACTAGAGGCTGGTCTGATGGTGCTCCAGTCCATCTTATGGAAGGACAAGATTGCTGCTCCAGAGATTTGATCCCTCCAGCAAGAAATCTTGGGAGTAAGAGACTCCATAAGGTCTTTCCACTCTCTCCGTAGGGAGATGATCTCCTCCATCAGCATCTCCATGTCCGACGAGATCGATCCACTGCTCATCGCCGCCTCTTGCCCGCACCGTCGATCTCGGTCTCCGCCGCCGCTACCACCGCCCGGGGTTTCCTTTTTATTTTCTTTGTGGCGAATAAACTAGCAGCTTAGGGTTTCAACAACGATGTGGCCGGGTTGGGATGGTTGTATACTTGTCAGTCCGTCCCGGTCTCTCCTCGAAGGGACTGGCCCAAGAACCTATTCTCTTCTCCACAAGTAAGTATGGCCCAGTTCTTCGCTTGCCGGCCCGTCCATTAACATCCATGCCTTTGCTAAAAAAATTGCTCTACTAAAAAAAGAAAGACGCTTTTTGTTCTGAAATAAATACAGGCACTTTCCTATTTTCTCCAAAATCAAACTTCGTAAAATAGAAAAAAATATACACATTAAAAACATTGTTAGTTATGTCATAAGATATATTTTTCTATTGTATTTACTTGCTATATTTTGTTGTTGGCACTATAGTAGAAAAATGGTCAAATGTTCACCCCTTTAGCCCCGGTTTATATTTGAGCCGGCACTAATGTGACCATTAGTGCCGGTTCGAATGGCTATGCATTAGTGCCGGTTCGTAATGAACCTTTAGTACCGGTTCGTGCCACGAACCAGTACTAAAGGGGTGGTGGCAGGCTGGCGTCAGGCCAGGGCCCCACGAGCCCCTTTAGTGACGGTTTGTGACACAAACCGGTACTAAAGGTCTAATCTATAGTACCGGTTTGTGTCACCAACCGGCACTAAAGAGTCTTAACCTAGAGTCCCGGTTGAAGACACAAACCGGCACTATAGGGTAATTTTCAAACTCAACCCCCCCCTCGTGTATCGCCATTTCAGTTTTGAAAAAATCAAAAGAAAATGATTGAAAAAATCAAAAGAAAATGATAAAAACTTCAAAAAATAAAATCCTTCGAGAGGTAGTTATATTACTACATCTACTAGTTAGGAAAATTTGAAAACTTAAATTTGGACATGTTTTGCAAAAAGTGTAGGGAAAATGTAAAACGGCTATAACTTTTGCATACGATGTCGGAAAAAAATGTATAATATATCAAAAAATTCAGCACGAAAATCCGCATCCGATGGAGACCGCTACGGCCTGTTTGCAATTTTTTAGAATCCTCAAATTCCAAAAGGAAAGATATGGTCAAATTTCAGTTTTTTTTAAAAAATGGTTAAATCTGGTCAAACTACTTATTCAAGAAGTATTAGTGTTACTACTTATTCAAGAATATTAGTGTTACTAAATAATTATTTCATTTTTTTGAATTTTGGTCAAATCTGGTCAATGTGTAAACTGTGGTCAAACTATGGTCAAACTACTTATTCAAGAAATATTAGTGTTACTAAATAATTATTGTTTTAGAATAATAGTTTCAAACTCAAACAGTGAAATGTGTGACTTCATGCTCAAGCTAAACTCCTGAGGGTTAATAGGATTGACATCTTACTATTGTCAGGAAAACAACAAGTGCAGACTTGGAAACGAAGGAGAATAGAACCCGAAAGTTAAGCGTGCTCGGGCTGGAGTAGTGAGAGGGATGGGTGACCGGTCGGGAAGTTAGATGATTTGGAATGAGTGATCCACACTTGAGCAGTTAAGAGAGGTGATTAGAGACTAAATCACCAAATAATTCAAAAAATTAAAAATAAAAAAAATCAATTTTTTTTTCAAAATTTTCAAAAAATAAAAACCTTTAGTACCGGTTGGTAACCCAACCGGTACTAAAGGTCCCCCATACCAGGGCGCGAGCTCACGCCATGTGGTGGCACTTTAGCGCCGGTTCGTGCCGAACCGGTACTAAAGGGGGGGGGCCTTTAGTGCCGGTTATGGAACCGGTACTAAAGGCCCTTACGAACCGGTTTTAAATCTCCGTTTTCTACTAGTGTGGAATTCCCCATGGCATCACTTCTCGTAACTCTTTTGTACCTGCAGCCATGAAATGGGGTCCACATGTCCTCTCTTCTACACTCGTGCTGAACTGTTACGTGATTTAAGTAACATTGTGTTCCGGGGATTGACAACGGACCCCCAACCACGGCGCCCATGGCACTACTACAAAGTCGTGCCTTGGCACTACTACAAAGTCGTGCCTTGGGGTTAACATATCTTCTCTTCTATATTCATGTTGAATCGTCATGTAATTTACATAAGATTTGTGTTTCGCCCCCAACACTACTACAAAATCAAACACAAGTAACTACTCATCACTAACTGGCGTATGACCACACGTCAGTGATGAGGGTCATCACTGGAGGGACAACGCAGACGCGTCAGTGATAAGCCTCTGCGGGACTTCCAAGACGGTTAACACAGACTGGTTAAAATTAGGTATGTATGTGTTATTGTCCTCCTCAACCGTAGCGAGGTCGATTGTTCATCACAGACTACAGTCAAAATGTACCGCTAGTGCTGCTACTACTTTATTATCACTGGCTACCTCTAGTGGCTTGTCATTGATGTCTGTTCAAACTTCGTTCTCTTTTTTCCGCGGTGAGAAACATGTGAAATAGAGTATTGATGCATTCATGACTCCTCGATTACCATCGCCATCGTCCGGCCACCGGTGTGTGGGTTCACGACGAGCATGCATTGAACCGGCGATGACTCCCACGACAACGATAGGTTGGCTCTCAATGTGCATTTCCATCACAAAGCACCCCCATGGCAAGAAAAATCTATCTAGTTGGCGTAACTAAACTAAATATTCGAAGAAGAAATACGAGACTACTATAAGTAATCATGAATATAAGAGATCAAAGAAGACTCCAATAATATTCATGGATAAAAAATGATCATAAACTCAAAATTCATCGGATCCCAACAAACACACCGCAAAAGTCATTACATCAAATAGATCTCCAAGAGACCATTGTATTGAGAATAAAAAAGAGAGAGAAATCCATCTAGCTACTGGCTACGGACTCGTAGGTCTATTGTGGACTACTCATGCATCATCGGAGAGGAACCAATGAGGATGATGAACCCCCTCTGTGATGGTGTTAGATTGGATCTCGTGGTTCTGAAACTTGCGGCGGCTGGAATTGTGTTTTGTCTGCTCCCCTGGGGTTTCTGGTATTTCTGAGAATTTATAGAACGAAGAGGCTGTGTAGGAGAACCTCGCGGGCCCCACAATCCAACAGGGCTCGCCAGGGGCCTCTGGTGCGCCCTCGTGTCTTGTGGGCCCCATAGGCCTCCCCCTGGTGCTTCCTTGGCTGCCAAGTTGTCTTCTGGTCCAAAAAAATTTCAAAAAGTTTCGTTGCATTTGGACTCCCTTTGATAGGAATATTCTGTGAAGTAAAAAAGTCTCCCAAAGACAATATTCACTTGATGTATTACTTACTTTGCACGCTAAAAGTCTCCCAAGTTAGCAAACAATATACAAAACAATTTCGACTATTTATCAGTTAGCATTTGTCAAGAAATGAAGAGGCAGCACATCAACCACACAAATCATCTGGCACTTTTCAAGCTCCGCCACCAGCTAGTTTTGGGTGGAAATGGCTTTCTGAGATAATATAGAGTGAAGAGTGCTCTTGTTATGGCCGGTTTAGCTAGGCCCACCGGGCAATCTTAGCCCGCAAGTTATCTTAGGTTAATTCTTATGCAAGTTATCTAGGTTATAAATATAGGCTGTAAAACTCTTTTTGGAATTAAGCAATAAGAAGATTATTATCTCTATTGCCCGGCTCCCAGAGGAGCCGGAACCCTAGCCGCCTCCAGCCCTAACCGCCGCCGCCCTCCTCCTTCCTCGCGACGGCGCCGACGCGCCGGAGCTCGCGCCCTCGCCCCCAACTACCGCTGTTCTGCCCTTATAACCTAAGGAGTAGAGCCGGTAGGAACCCTAGTCCTACCAATTTGGTAATCAGAGACCAAGTTCAGATCATGTCGCTGCCACCACCACCGCCGACGCTGTCCGGCGGCTCCACCGCTCCGATGACGACGGCGCCGCCCCTCACCGCGCCGATGACGTCCGCCGCCGGGACCACCGCGCTGGCGGGCCACGTCTCCACCGTGGCCCCGCTCGCGCCGCCATCCCCGGTGCCCTCCGCGCCACCGCCGTCCGCCGTCTTCACACCGCAGCAGGTCATGCCCACCCTGCAGGACCTCATGACGGTCGTCCAGGGCATCTCCCTGTACTTGGCCGGCCCGCACACCACCCCGCCGGCTGCGCCCCCCGCCTACAGCCACCCGGCGACGCACTGGCCGATCCAGAACGCGCCGGGCCCGAGCGGGACGCCCCTGCTGCCGTTCCAAGCGGGCTACACCGGCGGGCCCCCATCGCTGCTGCACCTGCCCGGGTACTCGGTACCCGCGGCGATCGCCGGGGCCCATCCATCGCTCCAGCCGCCGCCCGCCCCAGCGCCGTCCTGGCTGTAGTGGCCCGCGCCGGTTCTCGCGGTGCCACCCGCGCCTCCCGCGCCCGCCCCAGCACAGAAGTGGCCGTACTGGCCCGCGCCGACCCCAGCCGCGCCAACCGCGTCGCCCGTGCCGGTCCAGCTTCCACCGCCGCCACCCAGCTCTGGACAGGGTCAGTCCACACTGGGAGGCCTCCCGATCCAGCAGGTCCGGTTTCCGCCGTCACCATCTCCGATCCCGGCCTGGCTAACCGGGGCATCGCCACCGCCAGTTTACATGCAGGCCGGGGACCCATCGGTACCTACGCTGCAGTCTGGGGCCTCGTCCGGCTCTGCGGGGGCCTACGACGGCCTCCCCGCCGTTGACCGGGCGGCGTCATCATCCCTGCTCCGCACCGCCGAGCCGGTCGGCCATGGCGCGCCAACCCAGACGCCGCCACGGTTCACCAAGATCGACTTCGCCACTTATGACGGCACGGAGGACCCGCTTAACTGGCTCAACCAGTGTGAGCAGTTTTTCTGTGGCCAGCGCACGCTCGCGTCGGAGCGCACTTGGCTGGCATCCTACCACCTCCGCGGCACAGCACAGACCTGGTACTACGCCCTCGAGCAGGACGAGGGCCGCATGCCCCCTTGGGAGCGCTTCCGCAAGCTCTGCCTCCTTCGCTTTGGGCCTCCGGTTCGCGGGAGCCGCCTGGCGGAGCTCGGCCGCCTTCCCTTCACCTCCACGGTGCAAGACTTCGCTGACCGTTTCCAGGCCCTGGCATGCCATGCATGCATCGGGCGTGACGGCGCAGCAGCGGGCGGACCTCTTTGTTGGTGAACTTCCGGATCACATCCGCTAAGGGCAGAACAGCGGGAGTTGGGGGTGAGGGCGCGAGCTCCGGCGCGTCGGCGCCGTCGCGAGGAAGGAGGAGGGCAGCGGCGGTTAGGGCTGGAGGCGGCTAGGGTTCCGGCTCCTCTGGGAACCGGGCAATAGAGATAATAATCTTCTTATTGCTTAATTCCAAAAAGAGTCTTACATCCTATATTTATAACCTAGATAACTTGCATAAGAATTAACCTAAAATAACTTGTGGGCTAAGATTGCCCCGTGGGCCTAGCTAAACCGGCCATAACAGCTCTATGCATTGAGAATTCACATATCTTCTATTATCAATGTCAGATTATATTTACGCGCGCCTCAACAAATATCTAAAGATTAAACCCAACAATTAGTTAAGCCATGTCCTTTACATAAATTCTAAAAACAGATTCTATTCAGTGGTAGTAGCTCATTCTGTTGACATAATTTATTCTTTCTTCTTCTCTCTTTAGATGCAAGGTCCCTAATTTGATGAGTTTGTTACTGAAATTCCGCATACACCGCCCCGATGACTATGGTCTAGAGAATAGGCACTGACCTGAAACTTGACAAAAAGTGGTCTGCAACACATACATCACTTTGACGAGAATACGAGATGCTGCCAAGCTTATTTTGTGGTGACTTGTATTTACGCGCCCCTGTTGACTTAAGATAAAGAAAACAGAGTGAAAAGGCGAAACAAAAAGGACAAAAACTATCTGTTTAAATTATATCAATGAAGGTCAAGAATGAAAAAAGTCTAATAAAGGAAGAAAACACGAATAGAACCTGGTTTGTTGAAGTGGTTGGATGTGTACTATGGAATATATGGAAACATATCGAAAATTGGTTGATCATTGAGGGGAAGGTGCATTCCATTGCACATTGAAAGGTTATGTTTAAGAAGGATCTTTATTTTATCTCTTTTAGAGTTGAAGAATAACACATAGATTCTCTTGTCCTGTAGTTGACATCTTATTTGTAATTCTTCTTCCCTGTTCTTGTATATTACCATGCAAACCCCCTTTAGTCTCTCTGACTTTGTTAGTCGAGCCCTAACTCTGGACTCTTTTGTACATTTTTGCTAACTTATTAGTGGAAAAAAATACCGTTCAGCAAACATGTTCATCATCTTTCTCTATCTCAAAAATAGCAAGATGTTCATATTTATTCCTTATATTTGCAACTCCTTGTTGACAAGCCTCTATAATATTAGCCGTTGTAGTTCGTGAAGTCGACGATGCCATTATGCTGTACTGTGAAACTGATACATACTCCCAAGAAAAAAAATCTGAAGTTCATAAGCTAGTTATATGTGAAGGAAAAAAATACAGATCTGCACTTATTTTCATACAGGGGACCACTGTGGACAAGTGCTCCCACAGTAATATGTAACCTATTGTATGCAAACTTGACCTAATCATATGTTTGAGCTTGGTTTTGAGATTTAGAAGTATGCAAATTCATGCACCGAAGAGTTGATTAGCAGCTAGCTTGTTGATTCATTTAGCACCGTGTGGTGATCTAGTCTATTAAGATGACTGTACCTCAAAAGGTTTTATACTTTACACGTAATTCTGTCCGTTGATGCCAAAATTCATAATGCTAAGATTCTCTAGATATTAAGATTTACATACATAGGTAGCTGCTCATTGGGTGTTGTGAAATAGAGTACTAAAAATAGCTTTTACAGCTGATAGTAGTGTCATCGTCTGGAATTATTGCTAGTATACTAAAAACAACTTTATAACAGTTCTCTATATGACACTTCTGATCAATATATTTATTTCTTTCAAAATAAATATATAAAATGGGTATTGTTGGATCTCCAGAAAAATACCTTTAGAAATACTATTATCTTTTTTCCCTTTTTGATTTTCCTTCAACAGGCCACATAACTATTCATTTTTGTTTTTCAGCCTTTTGTATTTTGGCATTGATGGATGAATTTAGCCCAACAAATGTTACGTTACTTCTTTTCAGTTGGCAATAAGACTATAGAAACCACCAAGAGTACCACCAGCATGTAAACACCACGCGACAAAACTTCCTTCCAAAGCTATCTCTGCATCAGAAACTTCCTCGGATCCATCACGTCCTCGTCAGACAGCAGCTGAGGAAACAACTAAGCCAGAATTAGAGGAATTTTATTGAATATGCAGCAAGGCATGGATTACTAGGAACGGCAGAAAAGGTAATACGAACAAAAAATACATGAAACACACCTGTGTTGTTGTAGAAACACTGATCCCAGTCTTATATTTTATTCACAACACTGCACTTTTTTTCTTCTTGCAAATTTCTCAAACAAATGAAAGAGGTCTGCATAAGTCGCATTAGTGCATTCTTGACAGATATTCTGTATAGGCAGTTGGCCTATTGGACAAATAGGATGGCAGGTCTGGAATCTGCACCCAGGGGCATATGTTGGACAAATAAGCAGGCTTGATGCTCTTAAGACTGACAAGGGGATGCATATTAGAGGTAATTAAACTTTGTCACATTTTGATGAAAAAGAACATCAGGAACGCATCCATGTAGTGCTTGTTTTCTCATGGCGCTCATGAATGGACACTTGACATCTAAATCAAATTCAATAGTACACCAGCATCCAAAATGTGTGAAAATATCTTAACTCCCATGCATAGCCCGTAATCACATAGCATATTTTCACTTCACAAGATATCAGTAGCTTTGTGGCTCGTCAGTGTTCACTTGAGAGGCCACATATCAGACATAGCTCTTAGATAAAATTGACTACCACCATTTGATTGAAGTACCAAGCAGAGAAGGGCCAATGCACGCATGCCCTGCCATCTCTGTTAACAAGGGTGTACAAACATAATCTCTAAATTTGATTTGGTGGCACTCCAAAGAAGATTACTTGCTCGTTGCAGCCTGCTTAACATGTACTCCCTCCGTTCCAAATTACTCGTCGCAGAAATGGATGTATCTAGAACTATTGTAGGAATTCAGCTATAAAAGCCCAACTGTAGAAAAAGAAAAAGATGAAGTTAGTAACAACTCATAGCCGAATAATAAATAATCTCACTGGAAGCGGTGAATTAGGTCAGCACCATTTCTGCAATTTCAAAAGCATACAAGTGCAGGAACACGTGGCATTGGGAAGGAATCTGCCTACCTTTCATACGATCGCAACAAAACATTCAGCAACATGATAGCTAGAGATATTTGTAGTGCTAAGGAACATTTTGACGGGGACGAGGTAACACATGTTTACTGGAAAAGGAGCACGCGGTTGAGTTGAGGGCGCACGTGAACGAGCCTCCCCTTGGTCCGGGCTAGTGACAGGTGTGCTGCACCAACGTTGCACTAGTAGAAAACGGGCCTTTTGTCCCGGTTCGTAAGGGGCTTTTGTCCCGGTTCCTGAACCGGGACTAAAGGGTCGTTACTAATGCCCTGACCCTTTAGTCCCGGTTCTAACCAGAACCGGGACAGATGGGCCTCCACGTGGCCTGCATGCTGAGCCCACGCAGGAGGGCCTTTGGTCCCGGTTGGTGGCACCAACCGGGACCAATAGGCATCCACGCGTCAGCATTTCTGTGGCTGGTTTTTTTTGAAAGGGGCTTGTTTAGGGGTTTTGGGGTTTATTTAGTTTGTTATTAGCTAGCTAATAGAGAGAAGTGTCCTCTCTTATATCTCCGTGCTTGGTTTATACCAACGCTATGCTATGCCTAAACATGGCTTAGATTGAAGTGAAGGCAACATATGTGGTGCATGTCAAAAGTAATACTAATTAATCCTAACTTGATCAAGTTTGGATTAGTACTACTTTCGACATGCACCACATGCATGTTGCCTTCACTTCAATCCAATCCATGTTCATTTCACCCACTGATATATATAATAACTCTTCATGCTCACATCATGCATCGTCATAATAATAAGTCCTATTAATCATCATGATAGAACTTCTACTCGTTATTATAATAACAAGTCATACGATCATCATCCTCATAGTCATCGAACCCAACCCTACTTAATTGTTCTTAGCACATGATCATCAGTATTAGGTAGGACCTAAATACCCTCTTTAAGGTAAAATAGCATAAAACAGTATAGACCCTGACTCTCCATTATGGAGAATGGAGATCATCCTGTCTCCAATTCTTGCGCCCCACTTCCTTTTGCGTCCAAGAACCTCTTTACGAGTGTCCATACATTTTTTCCATTCTTTGATTTGCATGTCTCCACTTCTTTTAGAAATCCGGTATGGACAGTTGAGATTCGTAGGATGACCTGGATATATGTTCAAAACATCAAGGCGACCATGCTCATACATCAGATGAGGCACACAATCCTCTGGGATTATCTGTTGAAAAACATAGTAATAACTTCATAGTTAGCAATGAAGTACTAGTTTTATATAGAAGTATGCAAAAGATGCACGTATGTCGTAATGGTAAAAAATCTTACCAGGGTATCTCCATAGTAGTTACCGTAGTTCAACACGTGCACTAGTGGCACGTATTGACCATAATGTTGAGGAGTTCGATTGTAGATATTGTAATTCTCAAGATCATTACAAAATCCAACCAGATGAGTTTTCTCCTTATAAGTTAACTCAGAGCCATCGGTGTAGTAAGTTCTATCTTCCATCTTCTGCATATTTTTTGATACTTCAAAATAAGCTGTCAATGGAATTAAGCTGTCAACTATTTTGAAATGAACAATATAAATTAGTTAATAATTAACTATGTTTGAGAAACTCACATAGCGGTAGAACTGGAGGCGTATCAACAAGGACCCAAATGTCCATATTGTCTTGCTCGATTTCAAGATCACCAAGATCCATGGTGACAAGCATACCCTCATCAAAACCATACAATTTGCAAAATGCTTCCCAATTTTTGCAACCAAAATGGGTTACGCTCTCAGCATTATACAACTTTACTTCAAAATCCACATCATGATGGGTCCTTAGGTGAATTTTCTTCGTTTCAAAATTTTCATGGTCTTCAAAATCCATCCTCTCCAAGACATAGCGTCTTGCATGGCATGGGATAAACTATACTCGAATTGTAAAAGATGAAAATTACACGATGAAATAGTTGAAGTCATGCTTAATTATGAAAAAAAACACTTGTCGTCGTTGCGTACCGTTTCAACTTCGAAGGTCTCCTTGAGCTTAATGCTGAAGCGCCGGTCATCGTCCAGGTGAGGCCTGTCGCACAGACCTTGATCGTCGTGGCACCAGTCGCACTCCCCCGGGAGACTTCCGTCGTCCGATGATGACATTTCCTATACGTTCATAATTCAAAGATTAAACATGTATAATTAAATATATATATATATATATATATACAACAAAAACTAAATTAGATCATTATTATTCAACTAATCATATGCATATGCCTTGCATAGTGCTCTCCAATTTGAGCATTCAATAAGAAAAATCAAATCGCAAAATAAAGTAGTATTCAAATTAGAATGCATTCAATTATAAGAAAAACTACATCATCTCCATCTATCCGTACATCGAATATTATCACTAATACACGTCGAATACTATCATACATATCGCCAGTATAGCTAGAACCGTAGCGCCCGACGGGTATCGGCGCGGGCGATGGACACCCAAAGGGAAGGAACCACCACAGGATCATAGCTCCAGTGAGATCCCTGAAGAACCTGCCAGGTATTCTCGAACCTTCCCTCCAACGCAACCATGTAGCGAAGGACGTGCTGGTCCTCCTCGCTGACACGGTGACGTACCACCTCCGCGGTGTCCGGAAGCCTCGGCACCGTGACTGGCCCACGCGACCGCCACCAAACAAGGATCGGGTCAACGACGGGCTGGCTCCTCACCAAGCTACGCCCCCCGGAAGGTAGCGCCTCCCAGTACCACCCCGGCGGAGCCCAGTCCCGGGCATGGCCCATCTGGTCAAGCAGGTGTCGTCCTCCGCCGACTCGATGACGAGGATGCGGGATAGGCATCGTCCACGTCGATGCAGGAATAATTGCTTTAACTAAAAAAATAAACTAGTTCTATTAATTTTCTTGCTAAAAGTAAACTACTTCTATAGTAAAATAAACCAGTTTTATTAAATCAACTAGTTCAACTACTAAGCACTTACTATAAATAGAATAATGTAGTACTTACTAAAAATATATAAACAAGTTTACCTCCTAGTTCTAACTAATTCCATTAAACACTTTCTAAGTAGTACTAATTACTAAAAGTTATCGGGGAGGGGGGTATATCGAGAACGACATACCCAATAACAAAAATAAGAAGAGGAAGTAGAAGAAAAAAATAGGAGAAGAAGAAAGGAATAGAGGAGGAGATAGAAGAAAAAAAAGAAAAAAAGAGGAGGAGTTCTTCTCCTCTATTCCTTCTTCTTCTCCTCTTTTTTTCTTCTTCTTTTTCATCTTCTTATTTATTTCTCCTGTTATTCCTCTCCTCTTCTTCTTATTTTCTTCTTCTTCTCCTTCTTCCTCTTCTTATTTTCCTTTTTTCTCTCCTTCTTTTTCTTCTAAATATGAACATATACATAAATGACTTTGATCATACATAATGTTCAGATTCCTACACAATATAAACATATACGTAAATTGACAAAAAAATTCTATGAACAAAAAAAATTCATAAAAATTATATGAACAAAATTACAACAAAAAAAATTCATAAAATTCTATGAAAGACTTTTCATATATATGAACACACAAACTTTTGCATATGCAACAATAATATCACCGAAAAAATGTATGAACAGAAAAAAATTCTAACTTTTGCATCTAAGCTATATATACATCTAAATTAACTACAACAACTCAATTAACTATACATCTAAACTACACATCTAAATTAACTAAAACAACTCAATTAACTATACATCCTAAATTACGCATCTAAATTAACTACACATCTAAATTAGGAAATTACGCAACGGGCCGGGGCGGTGATCGACGAGGAGGCCGGCAGGACATGGGGGCGACGGTGAGGGGCGCGGCGACGGCGACGGTGAGAGGCGCGGAGACGGCGACGGTGAGGGGCGCGGCGCGACGGCAATGGTGATAGGCGCGGAGACGGCGACGGTGAGGGGCGCGGCGCGACGGGCGATGAGGAGGGCAGGGGGCGGCGACGGCAACGGTGAGGGGCACGGCGTCGGGCGGCGAGGAGGCAGGGGACACGGGGCGGCGACGGCGTCTGGGCCGCGCGGGACGGCGTCGGAGGCAGGGGTGACGGCGAGGCGCAAATCGAGGGGCAGCCTGGCGGCGTCGTCTGGCGAGGCGAAGACGAACTGAATGAAAAATTTCACAAGTGCTACTTATATAGACGAAGCATTGGTTCCGGTTCGTGACAGAAACCGGGACGAATGCCACCTTTAGTCCCGGTTGGTGGTACCAACCGGGACCAAAGGCCACTTTTCGGCAGCCCAAATGGCGGGAAGCGGCGGCCTTTGGTCCCGGTTGGTGCCCCTGTTGGTGGGAGTTTAGTCCCACCTCGCTAGTTGAGAGTGGCCAGCACCTGTTTATAAGCTCCGCTGCCTCTTCCCTCTCGAACTCCTCTGAAATGCAGGCTTATGGGCCTAATTGGACATTGCAATGCCTGTGGGCCTACTGGGCCTACTGCGGGCCTGAATCCTGGCCCATGGTTGGGTTTCTAGTCGTATTCAGGCCGTGCTGGCCCAGTAGGTGGCATTTTTTTTCTTTTTTTCTATTTATTTTTTCGTTTCTACTTAGAACTAAATACTTATAGTTTTTTAGTGATTTTTTTCTTTTAGGTCACAAAAATTATAAACTTTCTGTTAGTGCCATTAGCTTTAAAATTTGAATAGTTTAAATTTGAATTTTTTAAAATTTGTGTGAATCACTAGTTTATGAATCACTAGTTTACTATGTACTATCTTTCTGCACAGACATACCAAAAATAATAAACTTTCTGTTAGTGCCATTAGTGTCAAATTAGAATAGTTAAAATTTGAATTCTTTGAAATTTGTGTGAATCTCAAGTTTGTGATTAACTTTACTAGTGCCATTAGTTTTCAAATTAGAATAGTTAAAATTTGAATTCTTTGAAATTTGTGTGAATCTCAAGTTTGTGATTAACTTTACTAGTGCCATTAGTTTTCAAATTAGAATAGTTAAAATTTGAATTCTTTGAAATTTGTGTGAATCTCAAGTTTGTGATTAACTTTACTAGTGCCATTAGTTTTCAAATTAGAATAGTTAAAATTTGAATTCTTTGAAATTTGTGTGAATCTCAAGTTTGTGATTAAAATTACTAAAAAAATGAACATAGATGCGCCTATAGAGAAAATTCAACCTAAATTCATAATCAATTTCCATGAATTTCAGAGAAATTCATTATGAATTTAGGTCAAATTTCCTGTATAGGGGCATTTATTTTCATTTTGAGAGGAGCTCAACAATGCAGAGAGAGACGGGCTTATAAACCAGTGTGGGCACCCTTCGGTTGGCGAGGTGGGACTAAACTGTGAAGCGCAATGAGGACCGACCATTTAGTCCCGGTTCGTGGCATGAACCGGGACTAAAGGGGGGCCTTTGGTCCCGGTTCAGGCCACCAACCGGGACCAGTGGTGGTGGGCCGGGAGCCAGGCCCATTGGTCCCGGTTCGTCCCACCAACCGGGAACAAAAGGTCCAGACGAACCGGGACCAATGGCCCACGTGGCCCGGCCGGCCCCCCTGGGCTCACGAACCGGGTCCAATGCCCCCATTGGTCCAGTTTCTGGACTGAACCGGGACTAATGGGCTGACCCGGTCTGGACCATTGCCCCCTTTTCTACTAGTGTTGCCATGCCAGGAACCACTTTCCTGCCCTGGTGCTGATCCCTCGCATACCAGGCTCAGGAACCGCCACCGCCCCATATGCATGCCGCTCCGACTCGTAGAATCCCCTGTCTTTCTCTAGCACTCGTCCAAGAATTGGGTCCACGACAAAGAGACAGGCTCCACGATAGCCGGCTTGTACCAGCCCTTGATGTCGCCATTGGTGGAGGAGCCGAAACCTATATATATATATGTGCCTCCGCGATCAGCTGACGATCTAAGAGATCTAGAGAGAGAGAGAGCTTGGTGGGGGAGGTACTCCCCCATTAGGAGTAGAGAGAGATAATTATTAGAGACAAAAGGCAAAGATCAATGCATTAGCAAAGTTAGGATTTAGAATTGATTGTCACTAAACTGAATTTTATTGATTGGTAACGTGCTATCGTTCCTTGCCCGTTTGTAACATGTCTAGTTAGGAAATTTTAAAAAGGTTAAGAAAGTTTTCATTGCGAGGATTAAAAAACCACCGTGAGGAGATATAGTGGTGGGATGCATGTGAGATGAAAATAAACCAGACCAAAGTGGTGGGACAAAAATAAACCGTGGATACTATTCAACCAACTCAGACATTAGGGCAGTTCACTCCTGTCACCAACCTCTTAGAGCATCTCCAATAGCCGCCCAATGCGCGGCGCGGTAAAAACCAGTTTGCAGCGCGCCCATCGCCTGGTTTGGCATGGTGGACAACACTGGCTCCAGCAGCCGCGGTAAAATGCAGCGCACGCGTGTAGCTCCAGCAGGCGCGCTAAAATGCAGTGCGCGTTCTCGCACAAACACTACGATGCATAGATTTAAACCATACATAATTCTCATAGCATAGATAAAAAACGATACAAAGATATTTTACATAGTTCATAGCATAGATAGATAAACAGAACTACAGTACAACTACATAAATAAACTACGGTGCAACTAGATAAACTATGGTGCAGCTAGAACTACTGAGTCGTCCTCATCATCATCCTCATCCTCGGTGGTGTTGTCCGAGGTATCGATGTTGTCCGAGGTATCGATCCATATGTCATCCCAACGTTCATCGTCTGACGTGGAGATCGACTTCCCACCTGCTTCAACGATATCGCACTGCGATATGGCCAGTGCCTTCCGCCGACGCCGGTCTGCCCGCTCCGTGCGGCGCCTTGCCGTCCTCTCTGCCCAGTAGGCGCGCTCGTCGGCGACATCCTCCGGGTTTAGTTCATAGGACAACAATAATCATAATCATAGGCTAGCTTCTAGGGTTTAGCCTCTACGATCTCGTGGTAGACCAACTCTTGTAATACTCATATCATCAAGATCAATCAAGCAGGAAGTAGGTTATTACCTCCATCGAGAGGGCCCGAACCTGGGTAAACATTGTGTCCCCCACCTCCTGTTACCATCCGCCTTAGACGCATAGTTCGGGACCCCCTACCCGAGATCCGCCGGTTTTGACACCGACATTGGTGCTTTCATTGAGAGTTCCACTATGCCGTTACCATAAGGCTTGATGGCTCCTTCGATCATCGGCAACGATGCGATCCAGGGTGAGGTTTTCCCCCCCGGACGGATCTTCGTATTCGGCAGCTTCGCATTGCGGGCCAACTCGCTTGGCCATCTAGAGCAGATCGAGAGCTATGCCCCTGGCCGTCAGGTCAGGTTTGGAAACATAAACTATACTGCCGACATCCGCGGAGACTTGATCTTCGACGGATTCGAGCCCGGGTCAGGTGCCCTGCACAGTCACGACGAGCATGACCTAGCTCGGCCGCTGGACAATGTTCGGGAGACCACCCCTGTGGCCACTCCGGCCCTCGATCCGGAGCAGATCGCGCCGTCCGTGGACGGGTGGATGGACCCCGCCACGGAGGCCGCACACTCAGCGGCGATAGAGCCGAATACTGTCTTCACCTCCTACGAAACATGTGTTGCCGGACCCTTGGATTCGTCCCCGGCCACGGCTCCGAACCGCCGGCGTCCGTGCCTATCGAATCTGATTGGGCACCGATTATGGAGTTTTCCTCCGCGGATATCTTTCAGCACTCGCCCTTGGGCGACGTGCTGAATTCATTAAGGTCTCTCTCCTTGTCAGAAGGCCCTTGTCCAAACTATGTCTGGCTCGAGTGGGAAGCAGACGACGAAGCAATTCGTTCCCCACCCACCACCCACTTAATAGCCACTGTCGACGACTTAACCGACATGCTTGATTTCGGCTCCGAAGACATCGACGGTATGGACGACGAGGTAGGAGAAGAACAGGAACCACCTCCCACAGGACGCTGGACTGCCACCTCATCATATGATATATACATGGTGGACACCCCCAAACAATGCAATGGCAATAAGGCAACAGAGGATAATCCCCTCGAGAAGCAATCTAAGCACCCGCGTCAACGGCGCCGCTCTAAGCCCCGCCATAGCAAAAGCGGTGATACCAGCACAAGAGACAATAACGCTGCAGATAGTGCCAAAGACGAAGACAATCCCCTCCAGCCAGGCTTCGAGCGGGAGGATGGGCAAGCTAGCCCTAAGGAACAGGCAGCAGACGGAGAATCAGAGGATGACAATTACATGCCTCTCTCCGAAGACGAGGCGAGCCTCAGCGATGAAGAATTTATCGTGCCGGAGTATCCCGTCGAACAGGAGCTCTTCAACCGCCGGCTTATAGCCACAGCAAAAAGCCTGAAGAAAAAGCAACAACAGCTTCAAGCTGATCAAGATCTGCTAGCAGATAGATGGACCGAGGTCCTGGCGGCCGAGGAATACGAACTCGAGCGCCCAACTAAAAGTTTCTCAAGGCACAGGTTGCTACCCCAACTCGAGGAGGAAGCATTAAAACCTACGCTTCCAGCGTATGATGCGGCTGACCGGCCACCTCGTGGCCGAGACAAGCAGCATATCAGGCCAAAGTCCAGCCTGCACACCGTCGCCAGCTAAACAAAAATGCCAAAGCCCGGGGTAACACACAGGACCTGCGAGACGTATTGGAAAACAAAGCAGGACATGCAAGATCGATCTATGGATCACGGGGGCGTGCCCCATGCTACCTCTTGAGCTTGCGTTGGTTTACCCCGAAGAGGAGAGGATGATGCAATAGAGTAGCATAAGTATTTCCCTCAGTTTTTGAGAACCAACGCGATTAGGGGTTGTCAATCCCTTCACGGTCACTTACGAGAGTGAGATCTGATAGAGATAATATTTTTGGTATTTTTGGTATAAAGATGCAAAGTGAAAAGTAAAAGGCAAAGTAAAAAAGCAAAACAAGATTAAAGTGATGGAGATTGATATGATGAGAATAGACCTGGGGGCCATAGGTTTCACTAGTGGCTTCTCTCAAGAGCATATGTTTTCTATGGTGGGTGAACAAATTACCGTTGAGCAATTGATAGAATTGAGCATAGTTATGAGGATATCTAGGCATGATCATGTATATAGGCATCACGTCCGTGACAAGTAGATCAAAACGATTCTTCATCTACTACTATTACTCCACTCATCGACCGCTATCTAGCATGCATCTAGAGTATTAAGTTAAAAACAGAGTAACGCTTTAAGCAAGATGACATGATGTAGAGAGATAAATTCATGCAATATGAAATAAACCCCATCTTGTTATCCTCGATTGCGATGATACAATACGTGCCTTGCTGCCCCTTCTGTCACTGGGAAAGGACACCGCAAGATCGAACCCAAAGCTAAGCACTTCTCCCATGGCAAGAACTACCAATCTAGTCGGCCAAACCAAACGGATAATTCGAAGAGACTTGCAAAGATAACCAATCATACATAAAAGAATTCAGAGAAGATTCAAATATTGTTCATAGATAGACTTGATCATAAACCCACAATTCATCGGTCTCAACAAACACACCGCAAAATGAAGAAGAGTACATCGAATAGATCTCCACAAGAGAGGAGGAGAAGATTGTATTGAGATCCAAAAAGAGAGAAGAAGCCATCTAGCTAATAACTATGGACCCGAAGGTCTGAGGTAAACTACTCACACTTCATCGGAGAGGCTATGATGATGTAGAAGCCCTCCGTGATGACGGCCCTCTCCGGCGGAGCTCCAGAACAGGCCCCAAGATGGGATCTCGTGGATACAGAAAGTTTCGGCGGTGGAATTAGGTTTTTGGCTCCTGTTCTGATCGTTTGGAGGTACGTGGGTATATATAGGAGGAAGAAGTACATCGGTGGAGCCTCGGTGGGCCCACGAGGGTGGGGGCGTGCCTGGGGGTGTAGGGCGCGCCCCCTACCTCCTGCCCACCTCGAAGCTTCCTTGGTGTAGGGTCCAAGTCTCCTGGGTCATATTCGGGAAGAAAATCATGTTCCAGAAAGGATTATTCTGTTTGGACTCCGTTTGATATTCCGTTTCTTCGAAACACTGAAATAGGCAAAAAACAGCAATTCTGGGCTGGGCCTCCGGTTAATAGGTTAGTCCCAAAAATAATATAAAAGTTGAAAATAAAGCCCAATATAGTCCAAAATAGTAGATAATATAGCATGGAGCAGTCAAAAATTATAGATACGTTGGAGACGTATCAGGCATCCCCAAGCTTAATTCCTGCTCGTCCTCGAGTAGGTAAATGATAAAAAGAGAATTTTTGATGCAGAGTGCTACTTGGCATAATTTCAATGCAAAATTTCTTAATTGTGGTATGAATATTCAGATTCGAAAGATTCAAGACAAAAGTTCATATTGACATAAAAATAATAATACTTCAAGCATACTAATAAAGCAATTATGTCTTCTCAAAATAACATGGCCAAAGAAAGTTATCCCTACAAATTCATATAGTCTGGCTATGCTCCATCTTCACCACACAAAGTATTTAAATCATGCACAACCCCGATGACAACCCCGCGAGGGCAGGCACGGTCGTGTCTCTCGGAAACGGAAAAAATGCGTTTTCTGTTTTATTTTTCCTTTCGTGAGAGGCATGGTTATGCATTCGCGAGAGACACGACCGTGCCTCTTTCAGAAAGGAAAAAAACTTGCTCCCAGTTTGGTTTTTCCGTCCATTTTTTTGTCCGATTTTTTTGAAAAAAATTGTCAAAATCTACCAACATGGAATCTAGTTTTTGAAGATCTCGACGCGAGGAATCCAAGGGTGAAAACGGTTCGATATTTGGATGCATGGTTTAAGAGATAAAAGGTTTTGAATAAATGGATGTACGAAAAAAGGTAAACTCCCAGATTGCGACAAGTGGCGCGCATGCAGTGTGTAACTTGTCACAACCTGAGAAGGTGAGAGTACTCCTTAACTAGTGATTTCGCTCGAGAGTGCTTGTAGACGACGGTTCGCCCCGTCGGAGATTTATTAGGCCCAGCCCACCAAAATGAGTTGAAGCATGCACAATTGTTAGGTCGAAATCACTAACTGAGGAGCGCTCATTTCAAAGATCACTCCCACTTTTCTCAGGTTGTGATAAGTGGCGCGCTGAATGCGCGCCACTTGTCGCAACCTTAAAGTTTTTCCTTTTTTCGTAGATCCGTTTATTCAAAACATTTTATCTCTTAAACCGTGCATCCATATAGACAAGCGCCTGTATTTTTTTAGAATAGTAAGCATATTTTTCATTAGAGCATATTTTTCTTTCGGAGGCAAATAATAAGGGGCACAGAGTTTCTTGGACAGGTCGACGAGTGGAGAAATGGGCCATACTTATGTCGCCAGCCTGTCTGCTACTGCCGTGGAGATGATAGCTTCTTCTTGGACCAGTCCCTCTTAGACTACCCACAGTGGGAGGAACATAGGTAGTAACATCACACATATTTAGATAAAATAGATAATGTGGCAAGCAATAAATGAAGAAAGAGAGGCATGTGGTAACATAGCTTGTCACTAGTAGTATGAGTAACATCACACATATCAAGACAAGATGAGTCTATAGCCTAATAAATAAAATGTTGCATGTTACCACACATATGTTATTCCCTCCTTTCCGGTTTATAGGGCTCAATTCAGAAATCTCACCAACCAAGGTAGATGGTGAGTGGTAAAATACTTTTTGTAGTTTGCAAAAGCACTCAATTAATGCTCTTGTTTTCTTTAAAAAATTATGTTTACCAATGCATTAATTGCAATGCATGCATGCATAAATGACATGCATTGGTCAATTTTCTCTTAATACTTGCATGCAATGATTTAATGCACCCTGAAATCTGAACTTGTGATGGGGAACAACCAAATTGAGCCTTATAAAGTGGAAAAACTAAAATTTTGAGATAAGCCTTATAAACCGGAAAGGAGGGAGTACTCCCCAATATAGAGGTAGTAACATGGAAGCGGACGAATGGCACTCGGCGACGACACACCCTGATATCTGTGTTATTGAGTTCCTGCGATGGCATGGCTGCATTAAAGGCAGAATGAATTTGCTAGTTAAAGATACATATCAAATACTAGATAATACACTGTGACTCCTCTGCACACATAGAGTCAATGTTCTCAATAAATGCCGTCTGTGTTTGCACGCGAAAAAGTACGGTGTCAGTTATAAATGTAGCAATTAACATCACTTTTCTGTTGGACGGAGATGAATAATTTATGTTAGATAATTTCTTTTAAAAGGAAAATCCATTAAATGAGAAGCCGATGCTTACACAAACACGAGTTAATTAGCTCCTTTGAGCAGGTTTGTCTCCCAGATAAACCAAACACGGTAAGTTCTAAACCCTGTTATCTATTAAGGCATATCGATCCAAGTATTGTTCTTCTTTTAGATGACTGTGATCTTTTAGGGGGCATATAGTGCACCAAGTGTTAGTTCATTAGTGACATAAGAATGTAGTATTAAACTGCTAATGAATGATTGTGGCTGGAGTTTAGTGTGCTGAGGAAGAAACATTACCGCGTGAGTAGTAAATGAAGTGTACGGCCAGAGGTTGGCGGTTACAGCATGTACATGTCATAAATGCATGGTAGGACCAGAGTTAGAGCACATACATTAAATTCTGTGTTTTCTTAGAATAGGATAATACTACCTGAGATTATTATAGAAAATGTTTCTGGAATTATTCTCATGACGTACTCATTTTCTCAATTAACATAAAATAAAAACAAAAAAGAAATATGTTAGAAAATCTCTCAAATCTAATTTGATAATTTCACATGAATTAGTATCGTAAAAATTAAGTTCGTAGAAATGTTTGATTTCGTGAAATGGCTTTTAACTATGAGACGAAAGAGTAGAAGGAAGATGAAAGGGGATATATGAAATCAATGGGAAACGCATTAACTGATGATGTGACCATTTCTTGAGTAGATGTAGCTTTAATTGTTGGATGTTTGCGGCTAGAGCAGGAGCGTGTTGTCGAGTGGGCCAGTGCATGCAAAGAACACAGTGCTATACATCTTTAATTCAGAACATATGTGCAACAAAAATGATTAATACATATAGTGGTGTGAATCCCAATGCATATTGAATGGTGGGATATCAGAGGGTTGAGCCCGCAGGTGCTCCTATGCAATTTCGTAGTAACATAGACTAGTAACATGCCTATGTTACTAGTCTATGTTACTATCCATTATGGCTAGTCTTAGTAGACAAAGAGGAGAAACCGGGTCGGACTGAGCTTATTTGGTGGGGAAACTATAACACACACTGTATGGAAACTTACCCCGTTTGTGTTCCTCTGCCATATAATTTTGGTTCTTCATTTTCAATGTCAATCCCCTTTTGACATTTATAATATGTCAAAGAATAATGTGGGCCGACCGGTGTCATGGGAAATGCACATTGAGAGCCGATCGGTCGTTGCCGTGGGAATCATCGTCAGTTCAATGCATGGCGATGGTAATCGAGGAGTCGTGAATGCGTCAATACTCCATTTCACATATTTCTCACCACGGAAAAAGAGGACGAAGTTTGAACAAACATCAATGACAAGCCACCAGGGGTAGCAAGTGATAAAGTAGTAGCAACACTGACGGTCCATTTTGACATCGGTCTGTGATGAACAATCGACCTCGCTACGGTTGAGGAGGACAATAGTATAAACCGACCTAATTTTAACCGGTATGTTAACCGTCTTGGTTGACACTGGTAGAAAAAGGGCCTGTTGTCCCGGTTCGTAAGGGCCTTTAGTCCCGGTTCCTGAACCGGGACTAAAGTGTCGGTACTAATGCCCTGTACCTTTAGTCCCGGTTCAATCCAGAACCGGGACTGATGGGCCTCCACGTGGCCTGTGCGCGGAGCCCAGGCAGGAGACCCTTTGGACCCGGTTGGTGGCACCAACCGGGACCAATAGGCATCCACGCGTCAGCATTTCTGTGGCTGTGGTTTTTGTTTTTTTGGAGGGGGGGGGGGTTTGGGGGGTTTTGGGGGGTTAATTTAGGTGTTTCATATATTGTGTTAGCTGGCTATAATTAATAGAGAGAAGTGTCCTCTCTTATGTCCGTGCTTGGTCGACGCTACGTACTATACATACGTATAGAGAGGACTAGACACGCTAGTTAGCTAGTAAGCAAACGAAGGAAACAGAAGATCGTCATGAACATATATGCATACAGAGAGAAGTGATATCGACCACCTCTCCTTCTCCGAGAGATTGGTCGAACAACAAGTTCTCGTATATCTATCCGACACTACCGGCTACATATATACAATAACTATCTCTTACAAATATAATCATACGGACTCATGGTCCACATAGTATTCTCCGTCTTCAGCGATCACTTGGTCAAGAAAGAATGCCGCCAATTCCTCTTGAATTGCTCGCATGCGAGCTGGTGCTAGGAGTTCATCCCGCTTCTGGAACATCTAATTTGAAGAAGGGGGTCAATACATATATATATGAATGAATGAAACTCAATACAAATGATGGTAATAAAATAAAATTGTGAATGTTGTTATTTACGTACTTCATATTGTTCGTCAGAGTGCCCACCCCGCTCACAGGTCGTGTGGCGGATGGACTCGCAGACGTAGTATCCACAGAAATCATTCCCTTTTTCCTGCCACAACCATTTTACAAGAAATAGAGGTCAATCAAACTGATAAGCAAGAATGCTAAATGGTATTGATGAAACTAGCGCTTAATCACTAGGAGATGCGCGGAACATGCTACTATAGTACTTACTTTCGGGTGTCTAAATTCCAGCTCCTTCGGCAGTCCCGGAACTTTTCTGGTGAATTTTCTCCAAACCCTGCCGGACAAAGAAAACAATTACTTGATATGAGGAAATGAACAAAGTTGCTGATATGGTGGATAATGATCGATTTAACTTACTTCTTGAGGATTTCAGTCATGTCTGCATACTCCTGGGGATCTTTTCGTTTAGAGTCCAAGACGGTTACTACTCCCTGCTCAAGCCTAATCTCTAGGAGAATATAGTGGAAACTGCACACGCATGCATAACTCATCAATTACATTACTATAACCTGGACTAATATATAAGGGAAACCGAATATGCACAAGACAGTAACACTCACTTGAAGTTGTAAGGAAAGAGTATTATATCTTTGTTTTCATTTTTTTGAATGATCGTAGAAAGTTGGCCTCGGTATCTCCGGGACGATGTTGAACCTCAGTTGCATCTATGAGATATGTGTTAACGAACCCAATATCACCGATTTGTCTTTTCTTCAATTCGGTGATCTTCATTCTGCATAATATAGTGAGGATAATTATAAATACATGCAATGAAAGAGATGAGCTATATAGAGAGACTTAATGACAGAAGTAGTAGTACTTACAGACAGTAGCAGGTGATCGTTGTTTTATCAAGGGACAATTGATTGAAAAATTGATAGAACTCCTCAAATGGAATAGGCAACAGTTCAATTCCAACGAGGTCATGCTCCGGTTTAACTCTCGCATACAAAGTACTCCTCCCCCCAGACTCTCTGTAGATTTTCAAATACCAATCATGTAATCTTCGCATCATCGTTGTTAAAGATTTTTCATCTTTGACGAGAGGCTTCCCGTACTCGTATCTGTGTATCTGCACCTCCATGGGATCATAATGTACATCGTCGGGCAGGTAATCGTCAACATTGCCATAACCGGGCACCATCCTCGGATCGACAATGTCGCTAGGCACCTTGAGGGGGGGGGGGCACGATTGCTTCGCTTGTTCGCCGAGCTGGGCAATTTGTTTCCCAGCTGCTCGTCGTTCTTTCAGCCTTTGATCACTGACTGTACTTCCTGACCGCTCCGCTTCGGCCCATGTCTTTGCAATAATGCGCTCATAGTTGCCTTTCGGCGGAGACTTGGGTGGTTTTTCCAGGGCAGCCAGAGTGCGCTTCACTTTCACCGGATCTACCTTCTCCTTCGGAGGTGGATGTCTCTTTGCTCTCAACCCTTGAAACCAGTCATCCACCATCACCCTAGCATATCCTTCTGGAATCAGCCGGTAGTGAAAAGTTGCACCGGGTTCAGTAGGATAAACAGAGCCAACAGCCGCCTTGACCTTCAAATTCATCCATTGCATCATAAGGTGGCAATTTTGAGACTCCGTGATAGCATCCACGGGATAGCTGGCAGGAGCCATCAAGGCATGCTCCGGCTGAAGCAGCTCGGTGGAATCCACGCTGCTTCTGCGCTGAGATGGCGGGGTAGCTTCGGGGGAGGCTTCGGCAGTACGTTTGCTGCGATTTGCTTCTCGTTCCTCTATCGCGTCTACCCTTGCTTGCAGCGCCTGCATTTGGGTCTGCTGCACTTTTTTCGTCCTCTCATGGGATTTGTAACCGCCTACGTCCGGAAACCCAACCTTCCACGGAATGGAGCCTGGCATGCCTCGTGTCCGTCCAGGGTGCTCAGGATTCCCGAGGGCCATTGTGATCTCGTCGTTCTCTCTGTCTTGAAAGAACTTCCCTTGCTGCGCTGCTTCGATATACTGCTTAGGCTTCCTGCCTGGTATGTCCACTTGATCGTTCGTCCAAATGCACTTCCCTGTTACAGGGTCCAAGGTTCCGCCAGCCCCAAAGAACCAAGACCGGCAACGGTCTAGCCAGCTGACTGTCTCTAGTTCGATCCCTTTATCAACCAGATCATTCTCAGTCTTGGCCCACTTAGGCCGGGCTACGAGGTAGCCACCTGACCCCGTGCGATGGTGAAGCATCTTTTTCGCAGCATTTTGCTTGTTTGTCGTCGACATCTTCTTACTCATTTCCGATGTCTTGTGGGCCACAAACGCGGGCCAGTGATCTCTGATCTTCTCATATCTGCCCTTGAATTCTAGTGTCTCATTATTTTCGACAAACTTATTCAGCTCTTTCTTCCACCTCCTGAATAGTTCTTCCATCCTCTTAAGAGCAAAAGACTTGATTAATCGCTCTTTAACTGGGTTCTCCGGATTATCCTCTGGCGGTAGGGTGAAATTTTGAAGGAAATATGCCCTAGAGGCAATAATAAAGTTATTATTTATTTCCTTATAATCATGATAAATGTTTATTATTCATGCTAGAATTGTATTAACCGGAAACATAATACATGTGTGAATACATAACAAACAAAGTGTCACTAGTATGCCTCTACTTGACTAGCTCGTTAATCAAAGATGGTTATGTTTCCTAACCATGAACAATGAGTTGTTATTTGATTAACGGGATCACATCATTAAGAGAATGATCTGATTGACATGACCCATTCCATTAGCTTAGCACCCGATCGTTTAGTATGTTGCTATTGCTTTCTTCATGACTTATACATGTTCCTATAACTATGAGATTATGCAACTCCCGTTTACCGGAGGAACACTTTGGGTACTACCAAACGTCACAACGTAACTGGGTGATTATAAAGGAGCTCTACAGGTGTCTCCAAAGGTACATGTTGGGTTAGCGTATTTCGAGATTAGGTTTTGTCACTCTGATTGTCGGAGAGGTATCTCTGGGCCCTCTCGGTAATGCACATCACTTAAGCCTTGCAAGCATTGCAACTAAATGAGTTCGTTGCGGGATGATGTATTACAAAATGAGTAAAGAGACTTGCCAGCAACGAGATTGAACTAGGTATTGGAATACCGACGATCGAATCTCGGGCAAGTAACATACCGATGACAAAGGGAACGACGTATGTTGTTATGCGTCTGACCGATAAAGATCTTTGTAGAATATGTAGGAGCCAATATGGGAATCCAAGTCCCGCTATTGGTTATTGACTGGAGACATGTCTCGGTCATGTATACATTGTTCTCGAACCCGTAGGGTCCGCACGCTTAAGGTTACGATGACAGTTATATTATGAGTTTATGCATTTTTGATGTACTGAAGGTTGTTTGGAGTCCCGGATGTGATCACGGACATGACGAGGAGTCTCGAAATGGTCGAGACATAAAGATTGATATATTGGAAGCCTATGTTTGGATATCGGAAGTGTTCCGGGTGAAATCGGGATTTTACCGGAGTACCGGGAGGTTACCGGAACCCCCCGGGAGCTAAATGGGCCATGATGGGCCTTAGTGGAAAAGAGAAGAGGCAGCCCTACATGGGTCGCGCGCCCCTCCCCTCCCTTGGTCCGAATTGGACAAGGAGAGGGGGCCGGCCCCTCTCTCTCCTTTTCCCCCTCCACAAGTCCTATTCCAACTAGGATTGGGGGGGGGAATCCTACTCCCAGAGGGAGTAGGACTCTCCTGGCGCGCCCTATGTGGCCGGCCAGCCTCCCCCCTTTGGTCCTTTATGTACTGAGGCAGAGGCACCCTAGAACACACAAGTTGATCCACGTGATCTATTCCTTAGCCGTGTGCGGCGCCCCCAGCCACCATAGTCCTCGATAATACTGTAGCGGAGTTTAGGCGAAGCCCTGCTGCTGTAGTGCATCAAGATCGTCACCACGCCGTCGTGCTGACGGAACTCTTCCCCGACACTTTGCTGGATCGGAGTCCGGGGATCGTCATCGAGCTGAACATGTGCTCGAACTCGGAGGTGCCGTAGTTTCGGTGCTTGATCGGTCGGATCGTGAAGACGTACGACTACATCAACCAAACGCTTCCGTTGTCGATCTACTAGGTATGTAGATCACACTCCCCCTCGTTGCTATGCATCACATGATCTTGCGTGTGCGTAGGAATTTTTTTGAAATTACCACGAAACCCAACAGTGACATCCGAGCCTAGGTTTTATATGTTGATGTTATATGCACGAGTAGAACACAAGTGAGTTGTGGGCGATATAAGTCATACTGCCTACCAGCATGTCATACTTTGGTTCGGCGGTATTGTTGGATGAAGTGGCCCAGACCGACATTACGCGTACGTTTACGCGAGACCGGTTCTCCCGACGTGCTTTGCACAGAGGTGGCTTGTGGGTGACAGTTTCTCCAACTTTAGTTGAACCGAGTGTGGCTACGCCCGGTCCTTGCGAAGGTTAAAACGAAGTCAAATTGACAAACTATCGTTGTGGTTTTGATGCGTAGGAGATATTGGTTCTTACTTAAGCCCGTAGCAGCCACGTAAAACTTGCAACAACAAAGTAGAGGACGTCTAACTTGTTTTTGCAGGGCATGTTGTGATGTGATATGGTCAAGACATGATGCTGAATTTTATTGTATGAGATGATCATGTTTTGTAACCGAGTTATCGGCAACCGGCAGGAGCCATATGGTTGTCGCTTTATTGTATGCAATGAAATCGCGATGTAATGCTTTACTTTATCACTAAACGATAGCGATAGTCGTAGAAGCACAAGCTTGGCGAGACGACAACGATGCTACGATGGAGATCAAGGTGTCACGCCGATGACAATGGTGATCACGATGGTGCTTCGGAGATGGAGATCACAAGCACAAGATGATGATGGCCATATCATATCACTTATATTGATTGCATGTGATGTTTATCTTTTATGCATCTTATCTTGCTTTGATTGACGGTAGCATTATAAGATGATCTCTCACTAAATTATCAAGAAGTGTTCTCCCTGAGTATGCACCGTTGCGAAAGTTCTTCGTGCTGAGACACCACGTGATGATCGGGTGTGATAGGTTCTACGTTCAAATACAATGGGTGCAAAACAGTTGCACATGCGGAATACTCAGGTTATACTTGACGAGCCAAGCATATACAGATATGGCCTCGGAACACGGAGACCGAAAGGTCGAGCGTGAATCATATAGTAGATATGATCAACATAATGATGTTCACCAATGAAAACTACTCCATCTCACGTGATGATCGGACATGGTTTAGTTGATTTGGATCACGTAATCACTTAGAGGATTAGAGGGATGTCTATCTAAGTGGGAGTTGTTTAAGTAAATTAACTGAACTTAAATTTATCATGAAACTTAGTACCTGATTAGTATCTTGCTTGTTTATGTTTGATTTTAGATAGATGGCTCGTGCTGTTGTTCCGTTGAATTTTAATGCATTCCTTGAGAAAGCAAAGTTGAAAGATGATGGTAGCAATTACACGGACTGGGTCCGTAACTTGAGGATTATCCTCATTGCTGCACAGAAGAATTACGTCCTAGAAATACCGCTGGGTGCCAGGCCTGCTGCAGGAGCAACGCCGGATGTTATGAACGTCTGGCAGAGCAAAGCTGATGACTACTCGATAGTTCAGTGTGCCATGCTTTACGGCTTAGAATCGGGACTTCAACGACGTTTTGAACGTCATGGAGCATATGAGATGTTCCAGGAGTTGAAGTTAATATTTCAAGAAAATGCCCGGATTGAGAGATATGAAGTCTCCAATAAGTTCTATAGCTGCAAGATGGAAGAGAACAGTTCTGTTAGTGAGCATATACTCAAAATGTCTGGGTATAATAATCACTTGATTCAATTGGGAGTTAATCTTCCAGATGATTGCGTCATCGACAGAATTCTCCAATCACTGCCACCAAGCTACAAGAGCTTCGTGATGAACTATAATATGCAAGGGATGAATAAGACTATTCCCGAGCTCTTCGCGATGCTGAAAGCTGCGGAGGTAGAAATCAAGAAGGAGCATCAAAGTGTTGATGGTCAACAAGACCACTAGTTTCAAGAAAAAGGGCAAAGGGAAGAATAAGGGGAACTTCAAAAAGAACGGCAAGCAAGTTGCTACTCAAGAGAAGAAACCCAAACCTGGACCTAAGCCTGAAACTGAGTGCTTCTATTGCAAGCAGACTGGTCACTGGAAGCGGAACTGCCCCAAGTATTTGGCAGATAAGAAGGATGGCAAGGTGAACAAAGGTATATGTGATATACATGTTATTGATGTGTACCTTACTAATGCTCGCAGTAGTACCTGGGTATTTGATACTGGTTCTGTTGCTAATATTTGCAACTCGAAACAGGGACTACGGATCAAGCGAAGATTGGTTAAGGACGAGGTGACGATGCGCGTGGGAAACGGTTCCAAAGTCGATGTGATCGCAGTCGGCACGCTACCTCTACATCTACCTTCGGGATTAGTATTAGACCTAAATAATTGTTATTTGGTGCCAGCGTTAAGCATGAACATTATATCTGGATCTTGTTTGATGCAAGACGGTTATTCATTTAAATCAGATAATAATGGTTGTTCTATTTATATGAGTAATATCTTTTATGGTCATGCACCCTTCAAGAGTGGTCTATTCTTGTTGAATCTCGATAGTAGTAACACACATATTCATAATGTTGAAGCCAAAAGATGCAGAGTTGATAATGAGAGCGCAACTTATTTGTGGCACTGCCGTTTAGGTCATATCAGTGTAAAGCGCGTGAAGAAACTCCATACTGATGGACTTTTGGAACCACTTGATTATGAATCACTTGGTACTTGCGAACCGTGCCTCATGGGCAAGATGACTAAAACGCCGTTCTCCGGTACTATGGAGAGAGCAACAGATTTGTTGGAAATCATATATACAGATGTATGTGGTCCGATGAATATTGAGGCTCGTGGCGGATATCGTTATTTTCTCACCTTCACAGATGATTTAAGCAGATATGGGTATATCTACTTAATGAAACATAAGTCTGAAACATTTGAAAAGTTCAAAGAATTTCAGAGTGAAGTTGAAAATCATCGTAACAAGAAAATAAAGTTTCTACGATCTGATCGTGGAGAATATTTGAGTTACGAGTTTGGTGTACATTTGAAAATTTGTGGAATAGTTTCGCAACTCACGCCACCCGGAACACCTCAGCGTAATGGTGTGTCCGAATGTCGTAATCGTACTTTACTAGATATGGTGCGATCTATGATGTCTCTTACTGATTTACCGCTATCGTTTTGGGAATACGCTCTAGAGACGGCCGCATTCACGTTAAATAGGGCACCATCAAAATCCGTTGAGACGACGCCTTATGAACTATGGTTTGGCAAGAAACCAAAGTTATCGTTTCTGAAAGTTTGGGGGTGCGATGCTTATGTGAAAAAGCTTCAACCTGATAAGCTCGAACCCAAATCGGAGAAATGTGTCTTCATAGGATATCCAAAGGAAACTATTGGATACACCTTCTATCACAGATCCGAAGGCAAGACTTTTGTCGCTAAATTCGGAAACTTTCTGGAGAAGGAGTTTCTCTCGAAAGAAGTGAGTTGGAGGAAAGTAGAACTTGACGAGGTAACTATACCTGCTCCCTTATTGGAAAGTAGTACATCATAGAAACCTGTTTCTATGACACCTACACCAATTAGTGAGGAAGCTAATGATAATGATCATGAAACTTCAGAACAAGATACTACTGAACCTCGTAGATCAACCAGAGTAAGATCCGCACCAGAGTGGTACGGTAATCCTGTTCTGGAAGTCATGCTACTAGATCATGATGAACCTACGAACTATGAAGAAGCAGTGGTGAGCCCAGATTCCACAAAGTGGCTTGAAGCCATGAAATCTGAGATGGGATCCATGTATGAGAACAAAGTATGGACTTTGGTTGACTTGCCCGATGATCGGCAAGCAATTGAGAATAAATGGATCTTCAAGAAGAAGACTGACGCTGACGGTAATATTACTGTCTACAAAGCTCGACTTGTCGCAAAAGGTTTTCGGCAAGTTCAAGGGATTGACTACAATGAGACCTTCTCACCCGTAGCGATGCTTAAGTCTCTCCGAATCATGTTAGCAATTGCTGCATTTTATGATTATGAAATTTGGCAGATGGATGTCAAAACTGCATTCCTGAATGGATTTCTGGAAGAAGAGTTGTATATGATGCAACCAGAAGGTTTTGTCGATCCAAAGGGAGCTAACAAAGTGTGCAAGCTCCAGTGATCCATTTATGGACTAGTGCAAGCCTCTCGGAGTTGGAATAAACGTTTTGATAGTGTGATCAAAGCATTTGGTTTTATACAGACTTTTGGAGAAGCCTGTATTTACAAGAAAGTGATTGGGAGCTCCGTAGCATTTCTGATATTATATGTGGATGACATATTACTAATTGGAAATGATGTAGAATTTCTGGATAGCATAAAGGGATACTTGAATAAAAGTTTTTCAATGAAAAACCTGGGTGAAGCTGCTTACATATTAGGCATTAAGATCTATAGAGATAGATCAAAATGCTTAATTGGACTTTCACAAACCACATACCTTGACAAAATTTTGAAGAAGTTCAAAATGGATCAAGCAAAGAAAGGGTTCTTGCCTGTGTTACAAGGTGTGAAGTTGAGTAAGACTCAATGCCCGACCACTGCAGAAGATAGAGAGAATATGAAAGATGTTCCCTATGCATCAGCCATAGGATCTATCATGTATGCAATGCTGTGTACCAGACCTGATGTGTGCCTTGCTATAAGTCTAGCAGGGAGGTACCAAAGTAATCCAGGAGTGGATCACTGGACAGCGGTCAAGAACATCCTGAAATACCTGAAAAGGACTAAGGATATGCTTCTCGTATATGGAGGTGACAAAGAGCTCATTGTAAAAGGTTATGTTGATGCAAGCTTTGACACTGATCCGGACGATTCTAAATTACAAACTGGATACGTGTTTACATTGAACGGTGGAGCTGTCAGTTGGTGCAGTTCTAAACAAAGAGTTGTAGCAGGATCTAAATGTGAAGCGGAGTACATAGCTGCTTCGGAAGCAGCAAATGAAGGAGTCTGGATGAAGGAGTTCATATCCGATCTGGGTGTCATACCTAGTGCATCGGTCCAATGAAAATCTTTTGTGACAATACTGTTGCAATTGCCTTGGCAAAGGAATCCAGATTTCACAAGAGAACCAAGCACATCAAGAGATGCTTCAATTCCATCCGAGATCTAGTCCAGGTGGGAGACATAGAGATTTGCAAGATACATACGGATTTGAATATTGCAGACCCGTTGACTAAGCCTCTTCCACGAGCAAAACATGATCAGCACCAAGGCTCCATGGGTGTTAGAATCATTACTGTGTAATCTAGATTATTGACTCTAGTGCAAGTGGGAGACTGAAGGAAATATGCCCTAGAGGCAATAATAAAGTTATTATTTATTTCCTTATAATCATGATAAATGTTTATTATTCATGCTAGAATTGTATTAACCGGAAACATAATACATGTGTGAATACATAGACAAACAAAGTGTCACTAGTATGCCTCTACTTGACTAGCTCGTTAATCAAAGATGGTTATGTTTCCTAACCATGAACAATGAGTTGTTATTTGATTAACGGGATCACATCATTAAGAGAATGATCTGATTGACATGACCCATTCCATTAGCTTAGCACCCGATCGTTTAGTATGTTGCTATTGCTTTCTTCATGACTTATACATGTTCCTATAACTATGAGATTATGCAACTCCCGTTTACCGGAGGAACACTTTGGGTACTACCAAACGTCACAATGTAACTGGGTAATTATAAAGGAGCTCTACAGGTGTCTCCAAAGGTACATGTTGGGTTAGCATATTTCAAGATTAGGTTTTGTCACTCCGATTGTCGGAGAGGTATCTCTGGGCCCTCTCGGTAATGCACATCACTTAAGCCTTGCAAGCATTGCAACTAAATGAGTTAGTTGCGGGATGATGTATTACAGAACGAGTAAAGAGACTTGCCAGCAACGAGATTGAACTAGGTATTGGAATACCGACGATCGAATCTCGGGCAAGTAACATACCGATGACAAAGGGAACGACGTATGTTGTTATGCGGTCTGACCGATAAAGATCTTCGTAGAATATGTAGGAGTCAATATGGGCATCCAGGTCCCGCTATTGGTTATTGACTGGAGACATGTCTCGGTCATGTATACATTGTTCTCGAACCCGTAGGGTCCGCACGCTTAAGGTTACGATGACAGTTATATTATGAGTTTACGCATTTTGATGTACCGAAGGTTGTTCGGAGTCACGGATGTGATCACGAACATGACGAGGAGTCTCAAATGGTCGAGACATAAAGATTGATATATTGGAAGCCTATGTTTGGATATCGGAAGTGTTCCGGGTGAAATCGGGATTTTACCGGAGTACCGGGAGGTTACCGGAACCCCCCGGGAGCTAAATGGGCCATGATGGGCCTTAGTGGAAAAGAGAATAGGCAGCCCTACATGGGCCGCGCGCCCCTCCCCTCCCTTGGTCCGAATTGGACAAGGAGAGGGGGCCGGCCCCTCTCTCTCTTTTTCCCCCTCCACAAGTCCTATTCCAACTAGGATTGGGGGGGATCCTACTCCCAGAGGGAGTAGGACTCTCCTGGCGCGCCCTATGTGACAGTCCAGCCTCCCCCCTTTGGTCCTTTATATACTGAGGCAGAGGCACCCTAGAACACACAAGTTGACCCACGTGATCTATTCCTTAGCCGTGTGCGGCGCCCCCAGCCACCATAGTCCTCGATAATACTGTAGCGGAGTTTAGGTGAAGCCCTGCTGCTGTAGTGCATCAAGATCGTCACCACGCCATCGTGCTGACGGAACTCTTCGCCGACACTTTGCTGGATCGGAGTCCGGGGATCGTCATCGAGCTGAACGTGTGCTCGAACTCGGAGGTGCCGTAGTTTCGGTGCTTGATCGGTCGGATCGTGAAGACGTACGACTACATCAACCAACCGCTTCCGTTGTCGATCTACTAGGTATGTAGATCACACTCCCCCCTCGTTGCTATGCATCACATGATCTTGCGTGTGCATAGGAAATTTTTTGAAATTACCACGAAACCCAACAAATTTGACTTCTACTCAGTCCAAAGATCATTTTTCTGCATATCATTGACATAAGACACCTCAGGGTCTTCTGTAGCCGGCTTAAACCATTGCTGGATGCTTATCGGGATCTTGTCCCTAACCAGAACCCAACACTGAGCAACAAATGCGCTCTTTGTCCGGAGGAGTTCAATCGGTTGGCCGTCGGGCGCGATTGCTATGATCTCAAACTTTTCATCCGAGCTCAACTTTTTCTTCGGGCCTCGTCTCTTTACCGAAGTTGTGCTCGATCCGGAGGGCTAGAAAAAAGAACAAAGACTTAATTAATATGTGTACATACCAAAACAATGAATGCATCAATCAGCTAGTCAGCACAGGCTTAACTAATATATATACCTGGCCGAACTCGGTTCGGTCACCGGAGCCGTCATCACGGTCTCCTTCTTGCACCGACATTGGGTCACCGGAGCCGTCCTCATGTTCTTCTTCTTGCACCGACATTAGGTCACCGTAGCCAGCTTGTTCACCCTCTCCTTCCAGACCATCGGAGTCGTTGAGAAACAACGAGACGGCATCACTTCCTTCTGCGATTATGTCCCTCAACAACGCTTCTTTTGCTTCGTCTGGGGCGGTGTCCATAGTTTCTACAAATATTTACAACATGGAAATTATTATTCAAACATGACAGATGGATATATTAGTGCCAAACGTAGAACTAGCTACCTAATCATAGTAAGGAATCATATATATTAATTAGTGGCCTCGACCCCCCCCCCACGTGTTGAAGCTATCGGGAGGGGGTATATATCGACAACGACGACACTACATCTATATGTCCCTCAACGACCCTCGTTCCCGATAAAAAAAGAGGAAGAAGAAGAAAAAAAAGAGGAGAAGAAAGAATAGAGGAGAAGAACTCCTCTATTCTTTCTTCTCCTCTTTTTTTTTTCTTCCTCTTCTTTTTTTATCCTATTCTTCCTCTCATGTTCGAGAGGATCGTCGAGGGGTCGGAAGGTTGCCTAGTGTCAAAGGATTCAACAAAACCATGTCTTCATCATTAGGCGAAAGTAACTTGTGCATGATGGTACGAAGCTCTCCAAAGTTATTTTGGAACGGAGTCCCAGATAAGATAATTTGCTTTTTGGTACAAAGTTCAGCAACACCTTCCAAATATCGTTATTTGGAAGGCCTTTGCTGAAATTCATACAAAAAGGCAAATTATCCTATACGGGACAGCATTCCAAAATAACTTTGGAGGACTTCGTCATGCCCTGGTTACTTCCGGTAATGATGAAGCCATGGATTTCTTCAATACTTTGACACTAGGAAAGTAACAGGCGCATGATGGTATGAAGTCTACAAAGTTGTTTTGGAACGGAGTCCCGGATAGGATAATTCGCTTTTTCGTAAAAAGTTCAGCAAGAGCCTTCCGAATATCCCTATTTGGAAGGCCTTTGCTGAAATTCATACAAAAAGGCGAATTATTCTATCCGGAACTCCGTTCCAAAACAACATTGCACAACTTCGTACCATCATGCCCCGGTTACTGCCGTCTAATGATGAAGCCATGGATCTTTAATACTTTGACACTAGGCAACATCTCAACCCCTCGACGACCCTCGAACCTGTTGGAGAATGTTGCAGAAAACAAAAATTTTCCTACGGTTTCACCAAGATCCATCTATGAGTTCATCTAGCAATGAGTGATCGGATGCATCTACATACCTTTGTAGATCGCGAGCGGAAGCGTTCAAAGAACGGGGATGAGGTAGTCGAACACGACGTGATCCAAATCACCGGAGATCCTAGCACCGAACGGACGGCACCTCCGCGTTCAACACACGTACGGTCAGCGTAACGTCTCCTTCTTCTTGATCCAGCAAGAGGGAAGGAGAGGTTGAGGAAGATGGCTCCAGCAGCAGCACGACGGCGTGGTGGTGATGGAGCTGCAGTACTCCGTCAGGGCTTCGCCAAGCACTATGGAGGAGGAGGAGGTGTTGGAGAGGGAGAAGGAGGCAACCAAAGGCGTGGATGAAAAGCCCTCCTTCCCCCACTATATATAGGAGGGCCAAGGGGGGGCGCCTGCCCTAGGAGATGCCAAGGGAGGTTTCCCTCCCCCCCAAGGCACCTAGGAGGTGCCTTCCACTAGTGGGACTCTTCCCTTTTGTGAACCCTAGGCGCATGGGCCTTATGGGGCTGGTGCCCTTGGCCCATGTAGGCCAAGGCGCACCCCCTACAGCCCATGTGACCCCCGGGGCAGGTGGACCTACCCGGTGGACCCCCGGGACCCTTCCGGTGGTCCTGGTACAATACCGATAACCCCGAAACTTGTCCCGATGGCCGAAATAGCACTCCCTATATATAATTCTTTACCTCCGGACCATTCCAGAACTCCTCGTGACGTCCGGGATCTCATCCGGGACTCCGAACAACATTCGGGTTACTGCATATACATATCCCTACAACCCTACCGTCACCGAACCTTAAGTGTGTAGACCCTACGGGTTCGGGAGACATGCAGACATGACCAAGATGACTCTCCGGTCAATAACCAACAGCGGGATCTGGATACCCATGTTGGCTCCCACATGCTCCTCGATGATCTCATCGGATGAACCATGATGTCGAGGATTCAAGCAACCCCGTATATAATTCCCTTTGTCAATCGGTATGTTACTTGCCCGAGATTCGATCGTCGGTATCCCAATACCTCGTTCAATCTCGTTACCGGCAAGTCACTTTACTCGTACCGTAATGCATGATCCCGTGACCAGACACTTGGTCACTTTGAGCTCATAATGATGATGCATTACCGAGTGGGCCCAGTGATACCTCTCCGTCATACGGAGTGACAAATCCCAGTCTTGATCCGTGTCAACCCAACAGACACTTTCGGAGATACCCGTAGTATACCTTTATAGTCACCCAGTTACGTTGTGACGTTTGGTATACCCAAAGCACTCCTACGGTGTCCGGGAGTTACACGATCTCATGGTCTAAGGAAAAGATACTTTGACATTGGAAAAACTCTAGCAAACGAACTATACGATCTTTAAGCTATGTTTAGGATTGGGTCTTGTCCATCACATCATTCTCCTAATGATGTGATCTCGTTATCAATGACATCCAATGTCCATAGTCAGGAAACCATGACTATCTGTTGATCAACGAGCTAGTCAACTAGAGGCTTACTAGGGACATGTTGGTGTCTGTTATTCACACATGTATTACGATTTCCGGATAACACAATTATAGCATGAATAAAGACAATTATCATGAACAAGGAAATATAATAATAATGCTTTTATTATTGCCTCTAGGGCATATTTCCAACAGAACCCTCGGTGACCCTCGAACCTCTACCCTAGTTCCCGACCCTCGCCCGTCGAACCCTCGGTGACCCTCGAACCTCTACCCTAGTTCCCGACCCTCGCCCCTCGAACCCTCGGTGACCCTTGAACCTCTACCCTATAGTTTCCGACCCCCGCCCCTCGAACCCTTGGTGCCCCCCCCCCCTCATGTCGAAGTTATCAGAGAGGGGATATATCGACCCCCCCACCCTCATGTAAGAAGAGGAAAAAAGATCGAAGAAGAAAATAGAGGAGAAGAAGAAAGGAATAGAGTAGAAGATCGAAGAAAAGAAAGAAGTCTTCCTCTTCTTATTTTCCTTTTTCCACTCCTTCCTTTTCTTCTTCTTCTTCTTCCTTCTTCCTCTTTTCTTCCTTTTCCTTATTTTACTTTTTCCTCTACACTAACCTAAAATCGATATCTACTAATTAACAACCTAAATAAAAAAATGAATACATATATGAAAAAAAACATCATATGAAAAAAAACATTTTTGACATATTTAGCATATTCTAAATTTTCCTAACTCTTTTACAACCAGAAAAATTACTCCAACTTCATGACAGTACCCACAATCCGTTTCACCAAAAACCTTCTGATCTATAGTTCAAAATTTTCAAATTTCATTCAAATGAAATTTGAATCGGATTCAAATAACTTGTTGAAAACCTATTCTAAACCTTTCCAAAAATTCTGAAATTTTGCCATCGCCTTTGTCTTGCATTAGTACCTCACCAATTTTTTTTAAAAATTCCAAAAATGCCCAAAGCCATCTAGCATTTCATCAAACACCTTCTATATGGACAAAAAAATTCATAAATTCCAAAATATTCAGAAAAGTGGACAGTGCGTTGCTGCTGCTCCACTTCTCCTCTCCTCTACTTCTCCTCTCCTTCTGCTCTTCAATGCATCGGGGCCGGCAGCGACCATGGAGCAGGGGCGGAGCAAGGGGCGCTCGGGCGCAAGAGTGGCACTCAAGAGGGAGGCTCACTTTGAGGGGGGCGGCGACGGCTGGAGTCCGGCGACGAGGACGGCGGGCTCGGGCGGCACGCGGTGACGGGGACGGCAGCCTCGGGGCGGCATGCGGTGACGGGGACAAGGAGGCGGGCTCGGGGAGGCACGCGGCGACGGGGACGAGGGCAGCGGGCTCAGGGATGCCGGCGACGAGGACGGCGCGGGCTCAGGGAGGTGACGACGTGGTCCGGAGGGCTCGGCGGCGACGAGGACGAGGAGCAGCCTGGCGGCGTCGTCGGAGGAGAGGACGAGGAGATCGATCGAACTGAATCGAGAATTTCACAAGTGTTGGCTTATATAGCCAGAGCACTAGTCCCGTTTCGTGAAACCAACCGGGACTAATGCCCCTCTTTAGTCCCGGTTGGTGCCACCAACCGGGACCAAAGGCCAAATTTCGCCAGCCCAAAGGGCGGGAAGCGGCGGCCTTTGGTCCCGGTTGGTGCCACCAACCGGGACCAATGGCCTTGTGCTGCCCCGCGCGCAAAAGTTTAGTCCCACCTCGCTAGTTGAGAGGGCTCGGGAGTGGTTTATAAGCGCTGTTGCGCCCACCCCCCGAGCTCCTCTCAACTACAGGCTTTTGGGCCTAATCTGTTACTGCAATGCCTGTGGGCCTACTGGGCCTGCTGCGGGCCTGAATCCTGGCCCATGGTAGGGTTTCTAGTCGTATTCAGGCCGTGGTGGCCCAGTAGGTGGCATTTTTTTGTTTTTTTGTTGCTTTATTTATTTTCTTTTGTTTTTTGCTTTATTTTTTTAATTCTTTATGCTTTTAGTTTTAGAAAAATTATAAACTTTTTGTTAATGCCATTAGTTTTCAAATTTGAAAATAATTTTTTAGTTTTTTTGTTTTCTTTGTTGTTTATTTATTTTATTTTGTGATTAAATTTACTATAAAAATACTTTTTTCCTGTTTTTTTGATTTGTTTTTTTGCATTATTTATTTTCTTTTGTTTTTTGCTTTAATTTTTAATTCTGTTCGCTTTTAGGTTAGCAAAATTATAAACTTTCTGTTAGTGCCATTAGTTTTAGAAAAATTATAAACTTTCTGTTAGTGCCATTAGTTTTCAAATTTGAAAACACTTTTTTAGTTTTTTTGTTTTCTTTGTTGCTTTATTTATTTTATTTTGTGATTAACTTTACTATAAAAATAGTTTTTTCCTGTTTTTTTGATTTGTTTTTTGCATTATTTATTTTCTTTTGTTTTTTGCTTTAATTTTTAATTCTGTTTGCTTTTAGGTTAGCAAAATTATAAACTTTCTGTTAGTGCCATTAGTTTTAGAAAAATTATAAACTTTCTGTTAGTGCCATTAGTTTTCAAATTTGAAAACACTTTTTAAGATTTTTTGTTTTCTTTGTTGCTTTATTTATTTTATTTTGTGATTAACTTTACTATAATAATAGTTTTTTCCTGTTTTTTGATTTGTTTTTTGCATTATTTATTTTCTTTTGTTTTTTGCTTTAATTTTTAATTCTGTTTGCTTTTAGGTTAGCAAAATTATAAACTTTCTATTAGTGCCATTAGTTTTAGAAAAATTATAAACTTTCTGTTAGTGCCATTAGTTTTCAAATTTGAAAACACTTTTTTAGTTTTTTTGTTTTCTTTGTTGCTTTATTTATTTTATTTTGTGATTAACTTTACTATAAAAAATAGTTTTTCTTGTTTTTTGTTTTGTTTTTTGCATTATTTATTTTCTTTTGTTTTTTGCTTTAATTTTTAATTCTGTTTGCCATTAGTTTTAGAAAAATTATAAACTTTCTGTTAGTGCCATTAGTTTTCAAATTTGAAAACACTTTTTTAGTTTTTTTGTTTTCTTTGTTGCTTTATTTATTTTATTTTGTGATTAACTTTACTATAAAAAATAGTTTTTCTTGTTTTTTGTTTTGTTTTTTGCATTATTTATTTTCTTTTGTTTTTTGCTTTAATTTTTAATTCTGTTTGCTTTTAGGTTAGCAAAATTATAAACTTTCTGTTAGTGCCATTAGTTTTAGAAAAATTATAAACTTTCTGTTAGTGCCATTAGTTTTCAAATTTGAATAGTTAAAATTTGAATTCTTTGAAAATTGTTTGAATCACAAGTTTGTGATTAACTTACTAAAAAAATGAGAATAGATGCGCTTATAGAGAAAATTCAACCTAAATTAATAGTAAATTTCTGTGAATTTCAGAGAAATTCACTATGAATTTAGGTTAAACTTTTCTCTATTAGGGAATCTATTTTCACTTTGAGAGGAGCTCAACAAGGCAGAGAGGGAAGGGCTTATAAACCGGTGTGAGCCCGCTTTGGTTGGCGAGGTGGGACTAAACTCGGCCCGCAACGAGGACCAACCCTTTAGTCCCGGTTTGAAAGTTGGCATGGGCCAGGGACTAATGGTCATGGTATTACGAGGGCCGAACCATAAGACATGAAAGCATTTCAAATGAACTCTGAAAATGTTGAAAGTTGGGATGGTATCATAATTTCACCCACATAGCATGTGCATGTACAAAACGGACAATGGTAGCATGTTCGTGTGTTACAAAGTTGCGGGAGAAAGTCTTCACTTTTTCTTCGCTTGTGTCATTTGCTTATTGCGCCGTAACCATGGATAATCTTCATTGTTTATCAGGATGCTTGGGTCAGCCTTGACATTGAAGGGAGGAATTTCATGAAACTTGTCATAATCTTTAGACATGTCTGTCTTGCCGTCCACTCCCAGGATGTCCCTTTTTCCTGAAAGAACTATGTGGCGCTTTGGCTCATCGTATGATGTATTCGCTTCCTTATCTTTTCTTTTTCTCGGTTTGGTAGACATGTCCTTCACATAGATAACTTGTGCCACATCATTGGCTAGGACGAACGGTTCGTCAGTGTACCCAAGATTTTTCAGATCCACTGTTGTCATTCCGTACTGTGGGTCTACATGTACCCCGTCGCCTAACAGATTGACCCATTTGCACTTAAACAAAGGGACCTTAAAATCAGGTCCGTAGTCAAGTTCCCATATGTCCACTATGTAACCATAATATGTATCCTTTCCGCTCTCGGTTGCTGCATCAAAGCGGACACCGCTGTTTTGGTTGGTGCTCTTTTGATCTTGGGCGATCGTGTAAAATGTATTCCCATTTATCTCGTATGCTTTGTAAGTCAATACAGTCAAAGATGGTCCCCTGGACAACAAGTACAACTCATCACAAACAGTGTTGTCACCTCTGAGACGTGTTTCCAACCAACTGCTGAAAGTCCTGATGTGTTCACATGTAATCCAGTCGTTGCATTGCTCCGGGTGTTTGGAGCGCAGACTGTTCTTGTGTTCATCGACATACGAGGTCACCAAGGTAGAGTTCTGTAGAACTCTGTAGTGTGCTTGAGACCAAGAATATCCGTCCCTGCATATTATTGAGTCTCTTCCAAGAGTCCCTTTTCCAGTCAGTCTCCCCTCATACCGCGATTTAGGGAGACCTATCTTGTTAAGGCCAGGAATGAAGTCAACACAAAACCCAATAACATCCTTTGTTTGATGGCCCATGGAGATGCTTCCTTCTGGCCTAGCGCGATTACGGACATATTTCTTTAGGACTCCCATGAATCTCTCAAAGGGGAACATATTGTGTAGAAATACGGGCCCCAGGATGACAATCTCGTTGACTAGATGAACTAGGACGTGCGTCATGATATTGAAGAAGGATGGTGGGAACACCAGCTCAAAACTGACAAGACATTGCGCCACATCACTCCTTAGCCTTGGTACGATTTCTGGATCGATCACCTTCTGAGAGATTGCATTGAGGAATGCACATAACTTCACAATGGCTAATCGGACGTTTTCCGGTAGAAGCCCCCTCAATGCAACCGGAAGCAGTTGCGTCATAATCATGTGGCAGTCATGAGACTTTAGGTTCTGAAACTTTTTCTCTGGCATATTTATTATTCCCTTTATATTCGACGAGAAGCCAGTCGTGACCTTCATACTGAGCAGGCATTCAAAGAAGATTTCTTTCTCTTCTTTCGTAAGAGCATACCTGGCAGGACCTTTATACTGCTTCGGAGGCATGCCGTCTTTTTCGTGCAAACGTTGCAGGTCCTCCCGTGCCTCAGGTGTATCTTTTGTCTTCCCATACACGCCCAAGAAGCCTAGCAGGTTCACGCGAAGGTTCTTCGTCACGTGCATCACGTCGATTGAGGAGCGGACCTCTAGGTCTTTCTAGTAGGGTAGGTCCCAAAATATAGATTTCTTCTTCCACATGGGTGCGTGTCCCTCAGCGTCATTCGGAACAGCTAGTCCACCGGGACCCTTTCCAAAGATTACGTAGTGTAAATCATTGACCATAGCAAGCACGTGATCACCGGTGCGCATGGCGGGCTTCTTCCGGTGATCTGCCTCACCTTTGAAATGCTTGCCTTTCTTTCGGCATTGATGGTTGGTCGGAAGAAATCGACGATGGCCCAGGTACACATTCTTCCCGCATTTGTCCAGGTATATACTTTCAGTGTCATCTAAACAGTGCGTGCATGCGTGGTATCCTTTGTTTGTCTGTCCTGAAAGGTTACTGAGAGCGGGCCAATCGTTGATGGTCACGAACAGCAACGCCTTAAGGTTAAATTCCTCCTGTCTGTGCTCATCCCACGTACATACACCATTTTCATTCCACAGCTTTAAAAGTTCTTCAACTAATGGCCTTAGGTACACATCAATTTTGTTGCCGGGTTGCTTAGGGCCTTGGATGAGAACTGGCATCATAATGAACTTCCGCTTCATGCACATCCAAGGAGGAAGGTTATACATACATAGAGTCACGGGCCAGGTGCTTTGATTGCTGCTCTGCTCCTCGAAAGGATTAATGCCATCCGCGCTTAAAGCAAACCATACATTCCTTGGGTCCTTTGCAAACTCATCCCAGTACTTTCTCTCGATTTTTCTCCACTGCGACCCGTCAGCGGGTGCTCTCAACTTCCCATCTTTCTTTCGGTTCTCACTGTGCCATCGCATCAACTTGGCATGCTCTTCGTTTTTGAACAGACGTTTCAACCGTGGTATTATAGGAGCATACCACATCACCTTCGCAGGAACCCTCTTCCTGGGGGGCTCGCCGTCAACATCACTAGGGTCATCTCGTCTGATCTTATACCGCAATGCACCGCATACCGGGCATGCATTCAGATCCTTGTATGCACCGCGGTAGAGGATGCAGTCATTAGGGCATGCATGTATCTTCTCCACCTCCAATCCTAGAGGGCATACGACCTTCTTTGCTGCGTATGTACTGTCGGGCAATTCGTTATCCTTTGGAAGCTTCTTCTTCAATATTTTCAGTAGCTTCTCAAATCCTTTGTCAGCCACAGCATTCTCTGCCTTCCACTGCAGCAATTCCAGTACGGTACCGAGCTTTGTGTTGCCATCTTCGCAATTGGGGTATAACCCTTTTTTGTGATCCTCTAACATGCGATCGAACTTCAGCTTCTCCTTTTGACTAATGCATTGCGTCCTTGCATCGACAATGACCCGGCGGAGATCATCATCATCGGGCACATCGTCTGGTTCCTCTTGATCTTCAGCAGCTTCACCCGTTGCAGCATCATTGGGCACATCGTCTGGTTCCTCTTGATCTTCACCAGCTCCCCCTGTTGCAGCATCACCGTATTCAGGGGGCACATAGTTGTCATCGTAGTCTTCTTCTTTGCCGTCTTCCATCATAACCCCTATTTCTCCGTGCCTCGTCCAAACATTATAGTGTGGCATGAAACCCTTGTAAAGCAGGTGGGAGTGAAGGATTTTCCGGTTAGAGTAAGACCTCGTATTCCCACATTCAGTGCATGGACAACACATAAAACCATTCTGCTTGTTTGCCTCAGCCGCATCGAGAAACTCATGCACGCCCTTAATGTACTCGCGGGTGTGTCTGTCACCGTACATCCAATGCCGGTTCATCTGCGTGCATTATATATAATTAAGTGTCCAAATTAATAGAAGTTCATCATCACATTAAAACCAAAGTGCATACATAGTTCTCATCTAACAACATATAGCTCTCCAGAGCATCTAATTAATTAAACCATACATTGAAACTATGTAAAACATTTCAATGCGAAAACAAATGCGATCATAATCGCAACCAAGGTAACAATTGATCCAACGGCATAATGATACCAAGCCTCGGTATGAATGGCATATTTTCTAATCTTTCTAATCTTCAAGCGCATTGCATCCATCTTGATCTTGTGATCATCGATGACATCCGCAACATGCAACTCCAATATCATCTTCTCCTCCTCATTTTTTTTATTTTTTCCTTCAACAAATTGTTTTCTTCTTCAACTAAATTTAACCTCTCGACAATATGGTCGGTTGGCATTTCCGATTCACATACACCCTAGATAAATAAAATCTATGTCACGTTGGTCGACATAATTTTCATAAATAATAAATGAATCAATAGTTATAAAGATAATATACATACCACATCCGAATCATAGACAGGACGAGGGCCGACGGGGGCGGATACCAAAACCATCGCACTATATAAGATGCAATAATAAATGTAAGAAAATGATACAAGTATCTATCTAAACATACAAGTAAGAATATTTTTCCTTTCAGAAAGAAGATAAGAACAAGAGGCTCACCACGGTGGTGTCGGTGATGAGATCGGCGCGGGTGATCGACGGCGGTGAAGACGGGGACGGGGCGTGACGGACCGCTAAATCTAGACAAATCTCGAGGAAAATGGAGCTTGGAGGTCGAGCTTCGAGAGGAGAAAGCTTAAGTAGTGTGGCTCGGGCATTCCATCGAACACCTCATGTGCATAGGAGGTGAGCTAGAGCATCACAAAGCCCTCTCCCCCTCGGCCAGAGAAAAACAGAGCACTGGGGTGCTCTGCTCGCGAGCGAGGGGTATATATAGGCACCCCATTCGTCCCGGTTGGTGACATGAGTCGGGACTAAAGGGGAGCCTTTGGTCCCGGTTCAAGCCACCAACCGGGACCAATGGTGGTGGGCCAGGAGCGAGGCCCATTGGTCCCGGTTCATTCCACCAACTGGGACCAAAAGGTCCAGATGAACCGAGACCAATGGCCCACGTGGCCCGGCCGGCCCCCTAGGCTTACGAACCGGGACCAATGCCCACATTGGTCCCGGTTCTAGACTGAACCGGGACTAATGGGCTGACCCGGCCTGCACCAAAACCCTGTTTTCTACTAGTGTGACCTTCCGGAACCCCAATGAATGCAATTTGGTGCCCAATCATGCTCGTCGACTGTACTTTCTATGGGTATATATGTGAGGCATCTCATCTCCCAACAGCCCCCGAGGAGCCAAGGAACGAAACCTCGGCCACTTCCCATAGTTAGCTAAGCAGGAATGTAAAGTAAACCTAGAATGGCATATACGCTATGTGATTTGACTATGCCGGTTTTGAATTGTACAACAACCTATAACTGAGAGGATCCGTGTATTTTGGACCTCACTTACTCCAAAAGTCTGTGCAGACTTGGTAGAAATTAACAAGTGACAGTCATTGTATGTACACTGCTTGGAAAATACAGTAGCTAAAAGGAAGTCAGAGGATGAGCTGGATAACAGAACCGCGAGATAAGTTCATCAGTAAACAGAGCATGCCTGCCTCGGCTTTGTCCTGGTTGAGAGATTTTTAATTTTTTTTGCCCCACTGTTGTTTGGGCACTTTGGTTGTGTGGATTTGGTAGAGGATGCTGCCTTCACCACCTGTGGCGGCGCGATGGTCATTACATTAGGTGGGTGGCGCGGACAGGTCACGACCTGACAAGCAGCACGGGCATCGAGTGATGTTGTTTCCATTGATCTATGGAACAATGGGCTTGTTACTATATAATAAATAATACAAGGGCAGTTTACTCGTGTCACCAACCTCTTATGTGAAAAGAAAATTTTGTACAACTTCAGTTGCAAAATCTATCTGGATTGCATCCCGACTTGTTAATTGACTCTCAACTATTTTGTTTGGGCTGTGACTTGCAAACTCAAGGCCATCCTAACAATGGGGGACTCGACACTGGACCCTCTAACTTGTATTTCTTCCTTGGGTAAGTAAGCACACGATCTACCATCCCTGGAGGACACGGTTCACAAGCAATGCATATTTCTTCCCTGGGTAAGCAGATTACACGATCTACCATCCGATTTTTTTAAAAAAAAAAATCCGTCAAAACCTATCAACATGGAATCTAGTTTTTGAAGATCTCGACGCGAGATAAAAGGTTTTGAATAAACGAATGTACGAAAAAAAGAAAAACTCTCAGGTTGCAACTGTTGGAACCGCAGCCCTCTAGCTACCTCTCCTCTCACTCGAACGGAGGTGAAAGAAGAAGAACAGTGGACACAAGAGATTTTCCGGCCGACGCACGAACGCCGCCACAGGCGCTCAAACACTCCAATCTTTTCTTCTTTACAATGGCTATATGGCTTACACTCGGCTCAGCCTACAAAAATACCCAGGCGGGGGATTTATATACGGTGCGCACACACACGCACACCCCAAAAGCCACACACACACGCACAACCCAGCCACACCGCAAGTCACGCACTAGCTAAGGTACTACATGCATGCATCCATGACTCGGCCACTAACAACTTATCCATGCATGCGTGTGACTCAATCCTTTCCTACTAACTAGGCAGTCAACCAACAAACTTGCATCAAGATTATGGCTAACAATTCCCCTCCTAATCTTGACACGCCTTACCGTCGACCATCGTCTTGAACGCCTTCGCTCCACGTCATCACGCGCCTCTGCGCCCGCTGCGACGTGTCGTGAGCCCGCCGTCGACGGAGTTGATGTAGCTCGCTTCGTTGTCGTCATCATGACCATGACCCAGCCCGCGAATCCAACCTGGCGCAACGACGCCGGTCGCACCGCCACAGACCTGACTTGGCGCACCGACGCCGGTCGCACCGTGCGCTGTCACGACCCCGGCGACACACACCGAGCTCCTTCTCTGCCGGCGACACACGCCTGGCATCCCTCTGCGTCCCGCACGTCCCGCGCGCACCCGGCGCGCCCGACGAATCCGACCGCACCAGTGCGTCCCGCGCGCATCCGACGCGCCCGACGAGCCCGACTGCACCAAACGCTCACCGCGTGCCGCCTCCGCGTCCGCCATGGCAGCCGACAGCGACAAACGCCGGAAGGATGCTGCCGAACTCGAGCACAGACTCGAGCACAACGGCGACATACACCTCCTCCCAACGTCAACCGCACGCTAGTACGCGCGACCGTGGTCCCGACGCGCCCGACGCATCCAGTGTGCACCCATAACACGCACCGGTCGCGCCCGACTCGCCGCCGCGGCCTCCATGCAGCCATGCAGTGCCTCCACGCCGCCACGCCATGCTGCGCCACCGCGCCACCACGCAGCGCCTCCGCGGCCTCCTCACCGTGCCGCCGCAGCCACCGCGGCCTCCTCGCCACGCCGCGCACCTCCATAGACCGACGCACGGCCCAGAGCTTCACCACGCAGCCGCCGGCGAACGCCGCCACCGCCGGCACGCCTCCGGCAAGGGGACGACACCCAAGATGAACCAGCTCATGATACCAATTGTTGGAACCGCAGCCCTCTAGCTACCTCTCCTCTCACTCGAACGGAGGTGGAAGAAGAAGAACAGTGGACACGAGAGATTTTCCGGCCGGCGCACGAACGCCGCCACGGGCGCTCAAACACCCCGATCTTTTCTTCTTTACAATGGCTACATGGCTTACACTCGGCTCAGCCTACAAGAGTACCTAGACGGGGGATTTATATACGGTGCGCACACACACACCCCAAAAGCCACACACGCACGCACAACCCAGCCACACCGCAAGTCACACACTAGCTAAGGTACTACATGCATGCATCCATGACTCGGCCACTAACAACTTATCCATGCATGCGTGTGACTCAATCCTTCCCTACTAACTAGGCAGTCAACCAACAAACTTGCATCAAGATTATGGCTAACAGCAAAAAGTGGCGCACATGCAGTGCGTCACTTGTCGTAACCTGAGGAGGTGGGAGTGATCTTTGAAAGGAGTACTCCTTAACTAGTGATTTCGCTCGAGAGCGCTTGTAGACAACGGTTCGCCTCGTCGGAGATTTATTAGGCCCAGCCCACCAAAATGAGTTGAAGCATGCACAATTGTTAAGTCGAAATCACTAATTGAGGAGCGCTCATTTCAAAGATCACTCCCACCTTTCCCAGGTTGTGATAAGTAGCGCGCTGAATGCGCGCCACTTGTCGCAACCTTGAAATTTTTCTTTTTTTAGATCCGTTTATTCAAAATATTTTATCTCTTAAACCGTGCATCCAAATAAGCAAGCACCTGTATTTTTTTTAGAATAGTAAGCATATTTTTCATTAGAGCATATTTTTCTTTCGGAGGCAAATAATAATGGGCACAGAGGTTCTTGGACAGGTCGACGAGTGGAGAAATGGGCCATACTTATGTCGCCAACCTGTCTGCTGCTGCCGTGGAGATGATAGCTTCTTCTTGGACCAGTCCCTCTTAGTAGACGGAGAGGAGAAACCGGGTCGGACTGAGGTTATTTGGTGGGGAAAGTATAACACATACCGTCTGGAAACTTACCCCATTCGTGTTCCTCTGCCATATAGTTTTGGTTCTTCATTTTCAGTGTCAATCCCCTTTTGACATTTATAATATGTCGAAGAATAATGTGGGACGACCGGTGTCATGGGAAATGCACATTGAGAGCCGATCGGTCGTTGCCGTGGGAATCATCGTCGGTTCAATGCATGCTCGTCATGAACCCACACACCGGTGCCCAGACGATGGCAATGGTAATCGAGGAGTCATGAATGCGTCAATACTCTATTTCACATATTTCTCAGCACGGAAAAAAGAGGACGAAGTTTGAACAAACATCAATGACAAGCCACCAGGGGTAGCCAGTGATAAAGTAGTAGCAGCACTGACGGTCCATTTTGACATCGGTCTGTGATGAACAATCGACCTCGCTACGGTTGAGGAGGACAATAATACAAACCGACCTAATTTTAACCAGTATGTGTTAACCGTCTTGGTTGACCTTCCGGAACCCCAATGAATGCAATTTCGTGCACAATTATGCTTGTCGGCTGTACTTTCTATGGGTATGTGAGGCATCTCATCTCCCAACAGCCCCCGAGGAGCCAAGGAACGAAACCTTGGCCACTTCCCATAGTTAGCTAAGCAGGAATGTAAAGTAAACCTAGAATGTCATATACGCTATGTGATTTGACTATGCCGGTTTTGAATTGTACAACAACCTATAACTGAGAGGATCCGTGTATTTTGGACATCACTTACTCCAAAAGTCTGTGCAGACTTGGTAGAAATTAACAAGTGATACTCATTGTATGCACACTGCTTGGAAAATACTCTAGCTAAAAAGAAGTCGGAGGATGAGCTGGATAACAGAACCGCGAGATAAGTTCATCAGTGAACAGAGCATGCCTGCCTCGGCTTTGTCCTGGTTGAGAGATTTTTAATTTTTTTTTGCCCCACTGTTGTTTGGGCACTTTGGTTGTGTGGATTTGGTAGCGGATGCTGCCTTCACCACCTGTGGCGGCGCGATGGTCATTACATTAGGTGGGTGGCGCGGACAAGTCACGACCTGACAAGCAGCACGGACATCGAGTGATGTTGTTTCCATTGATCTGTGGAATAATTGGCTTGTTACTAATAAATAACTAGTAGAATGCCCGTGCATTGCTACGGGCTCATAACATGATCATGATGCAAGAATTTAATAAAGTAGAATGAAATGGTTGATTTTAATAACAGGCTCAGAAAAGAGGATGATATCTTGATTAATACTTTTCTTTGGTTTATGGTGCATATAAGATATCAGTGCCTTCCTATGGGTTTAAGCAATATTTAAAAAGTGATGGCGTGTGATTGATTGTCCTCGGTCTTCACCGTCGTCTTTGAAGGCGCGGTGAGAGCTTTCGATCGTCAACGCTTGGTCGTCCTCAAGCGAATGATCATCAATCTTGTCCTATTGTGTCTGTTGTCCTTTCCCACGACCGTCCATGTCGCGGGTGTGTTGTGGCCGTTGTCCATGTTGGCAAGCGTTGGTCGACCATTTCGTTGAGAGCCTGCTGCGGCTGAAAAAACTAACTTATATGTACAGACATTGACCAAAACAACTGTATAATTCACAAGCATCGGCGTAGCATGCGGCTTATGAGTGCATTCGGAAAATATTGCCTTACACTTGTCTCCTCTATACAAGCAATCACATCACCCAGCCCACTCAAGCTTTTTCCTTCACACATTTTAATTATATTTATCTTTGTTGCACTAAATATTATCATACATTAATTATTCCGAAGCTATAATTTTGCCGACCATACTTTTTAGCCAAGTTGTACAATGAAGGATCACTCAGATCGGCCATCATGGCAATATGTATCAATAGCAACCAATAATCAGCAGTCAATTCATGTATTTTTTTATTACAAATCTATCACCTAAAAAAAATATTAGCAATCAGACTTCTTTGAAAGTTAATCTCTATCGATCAAAGATTATCAAATACAATGACAATTGGCAGCAAAACAAACAACAATGCAACTTTGATTCTCTTCCCCTGTCTCTTCTATGTGTTGTCAATAGCAAAGAGCAATATAGTCAATAGCACTATTTCTTCTTCCACTGACTGGTACATTACATATTACAACATGCATCCGGATGACCAAACCCCTGAATAATGTCATCATCAGTCATCGAAGCATAAGTTTAAGTACATTGTACCTGACATGAGATTCAAAACAACATTGTACATGCAAACTAAGTTTATATATCCTTCATGTATGGAGAACGGAAGTTTGGCTCTTGGCCTCCATGGAGGCCTTTTTTCAAAAAAAAAATCAAAATTCAAACTTGTTGGTTTCAAAAAAATCTGAAAAAATTGTGCAAGTAAATAAGAATGTTATATGTATGTGTGTAAAATTTCAGGAAAAAAATGTTGAAATGCGACCTGTACAAAAAACACAAATTCATGGTTTGGGAGGATGAATAGTATCATTTGTTAGAAAGGCCCAGATTTGTCTTTTTTGTGCAGCCCTCATTTGAACGTATTTTGCCCTGAAAATTTACACACATGTGTGTTATGCCTTCATGTATATCTGTGTATTTTTTTTAGAATTTTTTGAAACGTAGAAAATATGAAATTTGAGGAAATTTGTATTTTTTTTCAAAACCGGGCTCCATGGAGCTCGGCCTCCAAAGACAATATTCGCTTGATGTATTACTTACTTTGCACGCTAAAAGTCTCCCAAGTAAGCAACAATATACAAAACAATTTCGACTATTTATCAGTTATCATTTGTCAAGAAATGAAGAGGCAGCACATCAACCACACAAATCATCTGGCGCTTTTCAAGCTCCGCCACCAGCTAGTTTTGGGAGGAAATGGCTTTCTGAGATAATATAGAGTGAAGAGTGCTCTATGCATTGAGAATTCACATATCTTCTATTATCAACGTCAGATTATATTTATGCGCACCTCAACAAATATCTAAAGATTAAACCCAACAATTAGTTAAGCCATGTCCTTTACATAAATTCTAAAAACAGATTCTATTCAGTAGTAGTAGCTCATTCTGTTGGGAAGTGGAGTTTCTACGCTCGAGCACATGTGTGCTCGGTATCTTGGCGCTTCGTTACTCCCCTACAGTAGTCGTGCATTCAATTTCGTGGGCCAGTGAGGAGGCGAGGTTATGGGCCTGAAACGTTGTTTGCGAAATAATGTGGTCCTGGACGAAGCGTCTGGTAACAGAGGTGGGTCAATCGCCGTAACGCCACCGTAGTTGAGCCGTGGACCTGATCGTCAGTCGCCGATCTGATCCGTGGTTCAGAAGATTTACTGTTCCATCTCCGCTGACCAGAACGCCTCGCTCCCACGCCCGGGAAGGTAGTACTTGGGTGGGTTAATTGCTAGGGCGAGCAGTGGGAGGTGCCGACCACATTCGTTCCACGGTGTGAAGAGGGCTGGCGGCGGAGAGGATCTACGATCTATTTCGGGGAAGAAGCCGAGGTCATCGCCATGGAATTTCTGATGCAGCTGATACAGAGGTACATATTCGCGGCGTAGTTGATTAGAGTTTTGTTTTTGTGCGTTTTTACTTTTCGATTGGCGGCTAGCTGAATCCCTCTCGATCTTGTGTGAGTGGACAGGAGGACAAAGCTGGAGGCGGTCAACGACAGCGAATTACCCATGGAGCCGCTGAGATACCCTGTGCCAGTTCGAATCGTACCACAGCAGGAAGCGGCGACGGCAACGAATAGCGGGGACGGCCAGATCTGTGTTCAGCAAGAGACGGGCGCTGGCGGTGGAGGGATTTCACCGAGGACATCCGAGCTGTCTTCTGGAATGGTGAATCCACAAGCCCAATGATGGGTCAAAAGGCGTGAATCCAGTGTTAACCCTTCCAGAATCTGATGGATTTAGAACACTTATACACTGCTCTCTTAATTTGGGATAAATGTTGACTCTGTTCCATAAAAATCAGTAGGCAGTGCTCTTACATTGTTGTAGAAAATGTATTATTACTGACGGCCCTAGAAATTACAACAGCGTGCTATAAAAAATGATGCTCATGAAGACCTGGTTATGGGGATTGGGGAGTCATATTTGGTTTTGGGGAATATTAATGGTGGTGAGTCGTTGCATGATGTAGTGCTTCAGGGAGAGAGGTATTAGCGGTTTTGTTGATAATTGTTTACTGTTATTGGTCTGTCTTCAGATTCCAGAAATTTGATGTTGAAGTTGTTCTGTCGGTTAGGTTTTCAGAGAAAATCCTGTTTTGTGCAGATGCAATTAAGCCGCGGTAATCATGGTGGTTTTCTGTGTGTCTTGTGTGTTTGCAGGGTGCGTGTGGGTGCTCCTTCCCCAGGGAGAACTCCATGTCCAATCCGAACATCGGCATTGGAGAAGACAATTCGTACATTTGTGGAAGACCCGGGTGATAATGTTGTCGTCCCAGCTTTATGGACGAGCTTCCACTAACATGGTGAGGCATACAATTTCTACAATTTGCACTCCTGGGAGAAGGGGTTTGGGATAAGGTATGGGAAGAGCAGACTCGATGTTGAGAGGATGAAATGCACGCAGGAGATTGTTTGCGGATGTGTGGTAAGCTTGTGTCTTTTAATTCTTGTGTGTGGCAGAAGGCACGTGCTCTTTTAGATGAAAATGTATGTTTTGTCAATGCCGCTGATGTGGTAAAACTTTTTGCTACAGGGAAAAGAAGGTGTTGAGAACACAAGATCGTGCGGGTGTGAGTGTCCAGCTCTAATAAGGCTGCTACAGTCTAAAGACAATGTTTAGTACATAGCTGAGCACCATGAGGAACACAAGCATTCATTATCACCGGATTATGGTCAAACAATTCACTGGCCATCCCACAATCACATATATGTATACAGCCGAGACTTGGTGTAGCAGCTAAGGCAGCATAACGTGAACCTCTCAAAGGTGTATAGCATAATAGGGAGTTTCTTTGGATCAATGGAGAGTGTGCCCTTGACAAAACGAGCGTTGTGTAACATGTGTGGAAAAATTAATCTAGAGCAAGCTGAAGATGATGTATGCAAGGCGATGGAGGTGTTTGCAGAACTGGGGGCTAAAGATCCACGCTTCACCTATCGTGTGCAAGCTGACAAGGAGGGCAGGATCAATGCATTGATGTGGACGAATGGGAGCAGTAGGTTCAGTACAATTTTTATGGGGACGTGGTTACATTTGACATGACATACCGGACAAACCTATATAACATGCCTTTCGGCCTGTTCGTGGGGGTGAACAACCATTTCCAGAGCATTATTCTAGCTGGGGTGGTTGTGCGAAATGAGAATGTTGAAAGTTTTGAGTGGGTTTTCACCAAAGACCATATTGACAGGTTTTCATAAGCTGGAATTTTTCATTAAATGTGGGTTATGTGCAATTATGTGTGTGTGGATATGGATAATATATTCCAAATATGGTGCAGATCAGTGCAGAACCATGGAGGCAGCGATCAAGAATGATGCCGGACACAACTCACCAGTGGTGCAAGTGGTATGTGTTGAAGAAAGCGAAGGAAACACTACGTCCATTGTATAGTAAGAAAAGCGATTTCCGAGCTTAGTTCCACAAAGTAGTGAATCACATGCTCACGGAGGATGAGTTCGAGGAAGGGTGGTGCCTACTCATGGAGAAGTACAACTTGGTACACCATTCATACATGGTCCAGCTATATGAGATACGACATAAATGGGCGACGCCATTCTTCAAAGGGGTGTTTTGTGAAGATGACAAGCACTCAACGCAGTGAGAGTGCTAACCATATGTTGAAGAACTTTGCCGCCCCCCCCCCCCCCCCCACCCTTGGTGGCCCAATGCACGTTTTTGTGAAGAAGTACATGAGGCTTCAGTTTGATCACGAGTCCGAAGAGAACTATGAGGAAAAGCGAACGAGAATAGTAAGTGCTTGCTATCTCATGTATATCATGTATTAATTTCCAGTTTCGGATGTAGCTGGTATGTCATTAACTGTGTGATCTAAAATTCCAGGGGAGACCACTTTTCAAAGCTAACCTGGCAATTGAGAGGCATGCCGGCAAGATATACACCCGTGCCATGTTCGAGCAGTTTGGGCAGATGCAGATATTGTACGAATGTGGAGCATACTAGGTAGAAGAAGGGGAGAAAGAAAAGATTTACATTGCGATACACACTAAGGCTGAGCGAAGGGAGAAATGGTGCAGGGTATCATACAAAGCATTTGTTCTAGATAAGGGACTGCTTTGTGAAGTTCGAGTGTGAGTGCGGCCAGTTTGCTCACATGGGACTGCTTTGTTGTCATGCATGTCCTGAAGGTCAGTATCAATTTTACTTTGACAAATTTGCAGTCAATATGTTTCAAGTTACCAATCTCACATATACCGACGTGTGGCTTTTCGGGGCTGTGTGTAGGTTCTGGATTTATTAGGATCAAGGAGATCCTAGGGAATTATATTGTGAAGAGATGGACGAGGGATGTTCGGGACATCCTCCGGTCTCATCTTGTTGAGTATCAGAAAGATAATGCCCAAAAAATCCCATTCAGCTTCAGGCACTTCACGATGTACCTGCGTGCTATGGAGCTCGTCCGTTTGGGTGACACTAGTGTGGGGGCTTATGACAAGTTAATTGGGCTCTTCAAGCATTGCATGGTAGAGATGTAGCCGTATGCGAAGAATGGGGATGGCCTGGGGCTGGAGGACAGGATTGCAGAGAATGGGGCTGTTGTGAACCAACAGGAACCAGGGTATGTTGGTTCAAAAACATAGTGATGGTGCAAATGAAGACGCAATCAACGGGGACATGTGGCGGTGCCTCGGTTGTCACCGGCGCAGTCTCGACGAAAGGCGGCGGAGGCGACGTTGAGCAGGTAGGCTATCATCCTGCGCGTTGAGCACGGTCAATTAATAATCTGGGCTGTTTGGAGACGTTAGAACAGAACGTGAGTTTTGCCGGCTCATGACTTACCTGACGTCTGAGCCGCTTGTTATGAAGCTCACGGCGTTCATGTAATGACCGGTGACACGCCATCCAGTGGGCCCTTAGTTTGGTGGGGATGTGATCATTAGAGCTGAGACTTCACGTGGGCATTGTGGATCCCGAAGCATACAGACGGGGAGGATACCGAGCACACATGTGCTCGTGCTCATAATAGCACTTTTGATTTTGTTGACATAATTTATTCTTTCTTCTTCTCTCTTTAGATGCAAGGTCCCTAATTTGATGAGTTTGTTACTGAACTTCCGCACACATTTATGGCCCCGATGACTATGGTCTAGAGAATAGGCACTGACCTGAAACTTGAAAAAAAGTGGTCTGCAACACATACATCACTTTGATGAGAATACGAGATGCTGCCAAGCTTATTTTATGGTGACTTGTACTTACGCGCCCCTGTTGACTTAAGATAAAGAAAACAAAGTGAAAAGGCAAAAAAAAAGGCAAAAACTATCTGATTAAATTATACTTCCTCTGTAAACTAATATAAGAGCGTTTAGATCACTACTTTAGTATTCTAAACGCTCTTATAGTAGTTTACGGAGGGAGTATCAATGAAGGGCAAGAATGAAAAAAGTCTAATAAAGGAAGAAAACACGAATAGAACCTGGTTTGTTGAAGTGGTTGGATGTGTACTATGGAATATATGGAAACATATCAGAAATTGGTTGATCATTGAGGGGAAGGTACGTGCATTCCATTGCACATTGAAAGGTTATGTTTAAGAAGGATCTTTATTTTATCTCTTTTAGAGTTGAAGAATAACACATAGATTCTCTTGTCCTGTAGTTGACATCTTATTTGTAATTCTTCTTCCCTCTTCTTGTATATTACCATGCAAACCCCCTTTAGTCTATCTGACTTTGTTAGTCGAGCCCTAACTCTGGACTCTTTTGTACATTTTTGCTAACTTATTAGTGGAAAAAAATACCGTTCAGCAAACATGTTCATCATCTTTCTCTATCTTAAAAATAGCAAGATGTTCATATTTATTCCTTATATTTGCAACTCCTTGTTGACAAGTCTCTATAATATTAGCCGTTGTAGTTCGTGAAGTCGACGATGCCATTATGCTGTACTGTGAAACTGATCATGGAAATACATACTCCCAAGAAAAAAAAATCTGAAGTTCATAAGCTAGTTATATGTGAAGGGAAAAAAAATACAGATCTGCACTTATTTTCATACAGGGGACCACTGTGGACAAGTGCTCCCACAGTAATATGTAACCTATTGTATGCAAACTTGAGGCACTTAGACCTGGAGATAACTTTGTCATCATCATATTACAAAGAAAAACAACCCCACATGTCAAATGTTGATCATCCTAATCATATGTTTGAACTTGGTTTTGAGATTTAGAAGTATGCAAATTCATGCACCGAAGAGTTGATTAGCAGCTAGCTTGTTGATTCATTTAGCACCGTGTGGTGATCTAGTCTATTAAGATGACTACCTCAAAAGGTTTTATACTTTACATGTAATTCTGTCCGTTGATGCCAAAATTCATAATACTAATATTCTTCACATACATAGGTAGCTGCTCATTGGGTGTTGTGAAATAGAGTACTAAAAATAGCTTTTACAGCTGATAGTAGTGTCATCGTCTGGAATTATTGCTAGTATACTAAAAACAACTTTATAACATTTCTCTATATGGCACTTCTGATCAATATATTTATTTCTTTCAAAATAAATATATAAAATGGGTATTGTTGGATCTCCAGAAAAATACCTTTAGAAATACTATTATCTTTTTTCCCTTTTTGATTTTTCTTCAACATGCCACATAACTATTCATTTTTGTTTTTCAGCCTTTTGTATTTTGGCATTGATGGATGAATTTAGCCCAACAAATGTTACGTTACTTCTTTTCAGTTGGCAATAAGACTATAGAAACAACCAAGAGTACCACCAGCATGTAAACACCACGCGACAAAACTTCCTTCCAAAGCTATCTCTGCATCAGAAACTTCCTCGGATCCATCACGTCCTCGTCTGACAGAAGCTGAGGAAACAACTAAGCCAGAATTAGAGGAATTTTATTGAATATGCAGCAAGGCATGGATTACTGGGAACGGCAGAAAAGGTAATACGAACAAAAAATACATGAAACACACCTGTGTTGTTGTAGAAACACTGACCCCAGTCTTATATTTTATTCACAACACTGCACTTTTTTTCTTCTTGCAAATTTCTCAAACAAATGAAAGAGGTCTGCATAAGTCGCATTAGTGCATTCTTGACAGATATTCTGTATAGGCAGTTGGCCTATTGGACAAATAGGATGGCAGGTCTGGAATCTGCACCCAAGGGCATATGTTGGACAAATAAGCAGGCTTGATGCTCTTAAGACTGACAAGGGGATGCATATTAGAGGTAATTAAACTTTGTCACATTTTGATGAAAAAGAACATCAGGAACGCATCCATGTAGTGCTTGTTTTCTCATGGCGCTCATGAATGGACACTTGACATCTAAATCAAATTCAATAGTACACCAGCATCCAAAATGTGTGAAAATATCTTAACTCCCATGCATAGCCCGTAATCACATAGCATATTT